>NC_133771.1:13675179-13738415 GCF_003597395.2 Chelonoidis abingdonii | reverse complement strand
GCCTAGGTGAACAGAACCCCAGACCGGCAGCGGGCTGAGCGGTCCGGCAGCGTAAGATCAACATTTTAATTTCATTTTAAATGAAGCTTCTTAAACATTCTGAAAACCCTGTTTATTTTACAATACAACACTAGTTTAGTTATATAATATATAGACTTATAGAGAGAGAGACCTTCTAAAAAACATTAAAATGTATTACCGGCACGCGAAACCTTAAATTAGAGTGAATAAATGAAGACTCAGCACACCGCTTCTGAAAAGTTGCTGACTCCTGGTTTATATATTTCTGTCCTCTCACCTTCCTCTGAACAATGACTTATGTCCTCTTGTGTGATTGAGGATTTCATTGCTGAATGCAAGTGGAGTGGTATAGTGGGAATTTCCCCTCTCACCAAGTCAGCTTTGCTTTCTGAAGCAGGAGGAAGCTGCATAGAAAGGGGTATCTTTGCTTAGGCCCTGATCCTGAAAAAATGTACACACATTATGCATACGTGTTTTCCTATTGACTTCAGTATGAGTACTCTGGGTGGGAAGTTTAAAAATATTGCAAGTGTATAGCTTCAATGGGAACAGAGTTAGGCCAATGAATAAGGCTTTCCAGAACTACTGAGGCCTTAATATTCAGTGTTATTGTCTACATCCTACCATTTTGTTGGGGGCGGGGGGCAATGACTGTTACACTTTAACCAAAGATTTCATTGAGCTGTCTCTGCTTACCCACAGCTCTCTTTCAGGGTAGGGTCGGATAGGGTTTCTTTTCTTCTTTAATGCTTGTTGCTAGTTCCTTTGATTTATCTGATGTTTGTTTTTTATATGTAGATTTTGGTTGCTTAATTTATCAGCTAAAATAAGGGTCCTGAGTCTGTGAAACTGAGCACCTTGTCTTCTGCTCAAATTCACATTCTTATTGACACTCCTGAAAAGTAATTTTTTTGTACCTTGTTTCTCTAGGATTTCTACTGCTTCCGCAAACTCTGAGGGTCAGTACTGGTCCAGAATGCCCTTTCTCCACAACGTACAGGCTTCTGAATAGAATATCAGGGTTGGAAGGGACCTCAGGAAGTCATCTAGTCCAACCCCCTGCTCAAGGCAGGATTAATCCCCAGACAGATTTTTATCCCTGTTCCCTAAATGCCCCCCTGAAGAATTAAACTCACAACTCTGGGTTTAGCAAGCCAATGTTCAAGCCACTGAGTTATCAAAGCATATATTCTAGTGAGGCAGTCAGTGCGGTGTCTTCCTGTCAAGTCTTCCTACACTATATCTAAGCAATTGCAAAAAGCACTGCTACTTTGATTCATTGATTAAACCTACAAAAGAAAATGGTAAAAACACTGGTTTGTCTTTTTTGACCAAAAGGAAAAAAAAAATCCACCATCACCACAAAAACAGAGAAATTGTTTTCATCCTTTTCTTTTTTAATCTGATTAAGGGGAAAAAAGGGGTCTGGGTATACACACACATATAAATCACACAAAGCTATGTACACACATACACAATTTTGGATGATTCACACATGCACACTATATATATGTGCGCACACAAATTTTTTCTTTATTCATTTTTTAAAATAGTGTTACACACACATCTTTGGTTTCAGAGTGGTAGCCATGTTAGTCTGTATCAACAAAAAGAATGAGGAGTACTTGTGGCACCTTAGAGACTAACAAATTTATCTGAGCATAAGATTTCATGGGCTAAAACCCACTTCATTGGATGCATGCAACAAATGTTTCCATATGCACTGTTTGGGCAGATATTAAAAAAAAAAGTCTGGAAGACTTTAATCAATCAAAGTTGTGAAGATTTTTGCCTGTGTTCTCTGGTCATTCATTAATAGAGACCATTCCACAATATTCAGAGAAATGTGGGAAAACAGCATTACTTATAATTTTGAGCAATTCAAACATCCTTAATGTCCAAGTGGTTCTATTTTTAGGACACTCTGGAAATGGTGTGAGATTATTAACTAGGTTTAGCTGTGGCCTTGTGAAATCTCATGTGCTAAGTGTGACAAAGTTCTTCCTCTACCTTGGTGGGTCCTGCACTTATTGGCAGATTTGCTCACCTCAGTGATCTTCCCCACAGTCTGGGTCAACTTCTGCTGTGTCTGATCAGCAGTTGGGAGGTTTGAGGGGAACCCAGGCACACCCTCTACTCCGGGTTCCAGCCCAGGGCCCTGTAGATTGCAGCTGTCTATAGTGCCTCTTGTAACAGCTGCATGACAGTTACAACTCTCTGGGCTACTTCCCCATGGCCTCCTCCAAACACCTTCTTTATCCTCACCACAGGACCTTCCTCCTGGTGTCTGATAACACTTGTACTCCATAGTCCTCTAGCAGCACACCCTCTCACTCTCAGCTCCTTGTGGCTCTTGCTCCCAGTTCCCCCTCCCCCCCACTCACACTCACACTCTCACTCTCACTCTCACTCTCACTCTCTGGCTTCCCCCACCCACCTGACTGGAGTGAGCTCCTTTTTAAACCCAGGTGCCCTGAATAGCCTGCCTTGATTGGCTGCATGTGTTCTAATCAGTCTGTCTGCCTTAATTGGTTCTAGCAGGCCCCTGATTACTATAGTGCAGCCCTTGCTCTGGTCACTCAGGGAACAGAAAACTACTCATCCAGTGACCAGTATATTTGCCCTCTACTAGACTCCTGTACCCCAAAGGTTTGGGTCTGTCACATAAGCAAATTTGAGCCAGGTCTGTAACTTTCCTTGAAAACATACAAGATCCCAAGGTGGGGCTGGCTGTTTGCCGTCTCGGTCAGTGCTGGAACAAAGCTCAAGATTAACAGTGATCCTAACACTGCTCTCTTTCAACTGGAACATAAAGCCAAGATCTTGACTGCTTGTGGTAATAAAAAGGACCCAAAGACCTTTCCAAAAAGAATAGGGATGATAACCCTGGGGTCCTGGCCAAAATCAAAATCTTCCTAGTAAATGATGTCCATTCTCCCTGTAGTTTTCATTCCTTGCTGTTAATGCACAGGTGTCTTTAAAAAGCAAACAAAGCAAACAAAAAACTCCACACCCTGCTAGAGAACTGAACATCTATAAAGAAGAGCTCTAAACCCACGAGCTAGCCTATCTAAAGAGGCATTTTCCACTGAGAAGGTTATTCTTCATTTCCTCCATGAGAAGCATGGCACAATGGTGCTAAGCAGAATGGCTGTTGTGCTCCATCCCAGAGGTGGCTGCATCTCAGAGGTGGATGAGTGATCCCATTTGTTCGAATTTTGCCAATGAACATGCATGTAGGACAGAATTTGACTTTATCTGTGCAGGCTGTAAAGTGCTTTTAGACTCATCTGAATAAAAAGCACAGTATAAAATATAACAAGAGAAAGGCAAGAAAAGAAGATAGAGGGGAGACGACTAAGGGAGAAGGAAGGCAGGGGAAAGGACAGAAAAAAGAAGAAATGTGGTAAGAGAAATTTGGAAGGTTCTGGAATTAATTTCAAAACCTTTTGGAAAATGTGCAGAACAAGTACAATATGAGATTGTACAATTTGGTGAGGGAGCAAAACTCAGATATGGTATAAACTCCATTGAAGTCAACAGACGTGCATTCGCTTATACCTGGCTTGAACATGGTCTCATAACAGCGTAGGAAAGCCAGAGTAATTTAAAAGTGTGAACAGGCTTCTAATTTTCAGAGCTGTTATGAATTGTTATAATTATTGATCATTTCTTGAGTGTGACAGTATGTTCAACGCTATACAAAACATAGCAGAAAATGCAGTCCTCAGGTATAGTTTACGACTTCTCCTACCCCACACAGGAGAGATCTTTATGAATAGATTTATCAAACATACTATCCTGGGGAGTGTTAGATGGGTGTACTGTAGTACGGGAGGTTGAAACAAACATATTTCTGTCATGACAACCAGCAAGAGTGTTTCAGTCTAATTGCAAATGGAAATAACATGGAAGCTTGTTTTTTTTTTAATAGATTCACAGATTCCAAGGCCAGAGTGATCACTGTGGTCTTCTAATTTGACCTCCTGTACTCCGTAGGCCAAGGAACATCCCCAAAATGATTCCTAATTGTACTAGAATACGTCTTCTAGACAAATATTTGATCTTGATTTTAAAATGTCCATTGATGAGGAATCCACCACAACCCATGGTAAATTGTTCCAATGGCTAATTACCCTCACTGTTAAAACCTTTAATCTTATTTCCAGTATGAATTTTGCCTAGCTTTCAGGAATGTAATGGGGAAAAAATATCTACTTTCACTTAATAATAGTAATACATAGCATGCATGTAGCACTTTACTATGAGTGTTTTAAGAGCTATATAAACACTGAGTAATTAATAGAAGCTCACCATAGTCCTGCAAAGTGCACAAGTATTATTTTTCCTATTTTACAAATGGGGAAACTGAGGTAGAGAGCAATAACTACTTGCCCAGTGCCATGCAAATAGCTCTTGGCAGAGCTGTAGCCCAGAATGATTTATTAGACAAAGCATTTGAAAGATGTGTTAAGTTCCCTTAATGTAAGAAATCATTTCTTCCCATTAAGTGTTCAAAATGTCCAATCAAGTTCTTGCTGGGTCCTGCAAGCTCACACACAAAGATGGTCCAATTCCAATATCTCAAAAGATTCTCAAATCAATTTTTGCACATTGAACTCAAATACACAAAAGGAAAGTTAATTTCATACTGTGCGGCTCCGTGGTCACATGGTCTGAAATAACTTTAATGGGAGAAAAGAGGATTTTTTTTTAAATTGTAAGCTGTGTGGGGCAGTGACTCTTTCTTCTATGTTTGTAGAGCACCTTGCACAATGAAAGCCTGGCCCATGATTAGGGGGCCTAGGTGCTAGGGCAATACAAATAATGAACAATGTATTAAGTGACACAGACAAAGAACTTGCGCCATGTATTATAAGTAGGCAGAATTAGTTTTTATTTTCTTATCATTTCAGCTGCTATTGATGTTTATTTCTAAGCATTTTTGTATTGTTATCAATCTACATTTTCACACTTGTGGGAAATTATGAGGGGGGTATCAGACAATATTTGGTGACAGTGGATGTTGAGACTCAAAAAGTTAAAGCTTTATAACTGTTAAAGCACAAATTGTCCAACATTATGTGTCAAAACATACAAAGTAAATAGCCTTCAGTCCAACCCTGATATGTTCTTAAGCAGCATGTTTCTTCCTCTGCCAATTTGTACTTTTCTGTTATTATAGATGGACATATATTTCGGTGGGTTTTTCGGTGGGTTTGATTGACATTTACAGATAAAAATCTAATTCTTCCAAGCCGGATGATAAACTGTGGACAACAATCAAAGAAGGTATGCATATGGATCTGTCTACCCCTAGATTGTGTGTGTGTGTGTGAGAGAGATTCATTTGAAATGATAGCAGCGGTTTGGAGACACAACTGCTTCATCTTCCCCTGCTCCCAAATTATAGTGCACTCACACGCCGTGGTCCCCACCGGCCTAGCCAAGCTGTCGCCATGCTCAAAACGGTGCTGTTATTTGAAAGCAAAGTTTGTGCCCACAGCGAAAGAGGCAGCTATACAATGAGACACACGGGTGCCCCATGCCTCATTGTCATTCTGCCTAGGCCCTGCCTGTTCCCTCTTCTCTGTAAAGGTCAGGCCGAGGTCTGCACTACATCGTTAATGGAAGAGCACGGCTCGCCATCCACTCCTGCCACTGCACAGGCACTTTAGTCCCTACACATCAAGGCAGGCACTCTCTCCTCTCCCCTCCTCTCTGCCTTGCAAATGACTCTGAGGAGTGAGGCTGGTGGATGATTTAGATGGGGAGGGGCGGGGGGGGAAGCACTCAATTTTTTTTTTTTTTTGAACTGGGCTCCCAGAGAGCACTCAGGGCTGCCACGCAGTGCACGACGCCTACCTGCTGAACTGCAGGGAAACAAGCTTCTGAAGGCTTTAATGGGATTTTGCCCGAGGCTGTTTTATTAAGATGTCGGCTTTTTCTGCTGCCTCTGCAGCTGACACCATTCACTGTCAGCTGCCTCCCTCCCCATCCTACCCCCCCAACAATGCACCGAATTACTCGCTTCATTTAGTGCTCATGGTTCGGCACAGGCAAATAAAGGGAAAGAGTTCGACTTGACCAGATGAGTCTCGGTAAGGGGAGGTGAAAAGCCATGGTGCTGATTAACTGCGGGTGGGGAGGTTGAAGAAAAGAGGGAAAGATCAATACCACTGGGGCTTACTTCCCCTCTATTAGAAAGAATCATATTTTGTATTAACATAGCCAATTTAGAAAAGGCACATTTACATTCCTAATTTGCATCCCTGCTTTAAAAGCTCGTTTGAAATGCATTGGATAATTACCTACACTCCATACGTGTATATCCAGCATGGTGACAGATTGGTGGGGGAGGGGAGGAAGAGATGACGTTTGGATTAAATAAACAAACTAGTTACAAGTTTTAATGAACCGTAGCTAGTAATAAATGCCTTTTCCCCTGGAAAAAATGGGAGATGAACCGGGAGAGCTAATTAGAGGCCGTGTATCTCAACGGGCAAGAGTAAATGAGATATGGCACAGCAAATGGAAAGTGTACTGTGTAATGCCTATTTCTTCCTTGTTGTCTATGAATGGTACTGGCAGAGTGAAGGAGGGTTTCATATCTAGAACAGGGCAGACTTAGGAAATCTTGTCTGGCAAGCAAGTCACGCTTTGCAAGTGTCGGGAAAAATTACCTCTGATTCTTTGTGATTCAGGTCTTCAGGTTTTTGTGCAAACTTTGGGTGAACTGAGAGAGAAATGGATGAGGGGAGGGAATCGAGTGCCCTCACATATCTGTCTAGATTTTTATACTGCATCCATCAACATAATATCTGGGCCTTTACAAGGGGATCAGGAATGGACAATAACAATAAAGGGACACAGGATTCAAACATAAAACAAGATGCAATCCTAGCCTGGTGGGTCAGACACCTCAATGTCTGTCTTTTCCCCTCACACTTTGGTAACACGTGTATAGTTTGTCATGTCAATAAAGTCTCACTGAATTGAAATTATTTCAGTGGCAGTTGTGCCCATGTAAGTGAAGGGACATTGGGCCCCAATGAGAGTTGGTAAGGGCTCTCTAAATCTGAATGGCAAGATCTGAATTGCCAGGCCAGGCCTTCAGGAAGGAGTGCCACTGGAGTGAATAGAATTGTGAAAGTTTATGCCAGGTCTGAATTTGACCTTTTATTTATTTACTTTGAAAATGGTGCCTTTTTTCCCTTTCAGTATCTCAGAAAAAATATTTTGAATGAGAGTTTCCACTATTTTGATGCTAATTGGGGAAGTGATTATATAGTAGTGTATAGTGGATGTTCCAATTGGCCATATAGCCAATGGCTGAAATTCACTGCTCATGCAGTACATAAAAGGTGTGATTATCACTTAAGGAAAGGTGGTAGAAAACAAGGCAGGTGAACTCCAGAATAAGGGATTTCCTAACAAATCCTACTTAGCAGCCGTGAAGAGGCAAAGGAATCTTTCTTCTCCTCCTCTGTTGCAGCGTCTAAACTGGAGAACTTTTCCACACTGTGAATTATTTTGTCAACTTAAACTGTCGTGACATTACCCCAGAAGCCAACTCTGTCTGATGTGAAGAGCTGTTGACATGCATCTAATGCTCCCCCTCTGGACAGCAGCAACTAGATGTGAGACCAGGCCAGAAAACATCTCTCTTCCTTCTTCAAGCCATTCTAGAAGCTCTGGAAGGGATCAGAGTCAGTCACCACCTGGGATTCAGACCCATGTCTATTACAGTGGGCAAAAGATATCTGGAGTCACTTTCTAACAAAGATGGTCAACACCAGCATGGATGCGAGAAATCTTAAAGCAAGCCATTGTGTGGTATCTTCTGAAGGAACCTTCTCTTGACCCAGCAAACCTTTGAAACTACCGCCTGATGTCCACCCTTCCTTTCTTGAGTAAGGTGATAGAGACACCAGCTGAAAGCCATGTCCACGCATGTGTAATTGTAACAGGGTGCTGGCCTGGAGGTCCTGAGCCAGGCCCCTGTTAGCCCTGCTGGCTAGAGATGTTAACTGTCCCCCAGGTGGCTGGTTTGGAGCAGACTGCAAATAGAAGGGGGTGGGAGCTGACACTGAAAATAAAAAGCACTGGTGATTGCACTCAGAAGAGGTTTCTGGCTGATTAGTTGCAAGGGCAAGCGAAGGCCTCGTTACGCGTGGGGGCTTGTCTGGGATCCAAGAGCCAGCAAACATGGTTGGCGGCCCAGATATGGAGGAAACCCTGCAATGGCTGGTCAAACAGCAGGAGCGGATGCAGCAGGCACTGCAAAGTTTTAAGCAGTCCCACCAGGCTAAGAGACAGGCTTTAATGACCTGGCAAGCCAAGCAACATCAGAGTCTGCGAGAATTCATATGGGAGCAGTCCAGTGTGGAACAGCAGCTTCTGCAACGAGTGGTGAGTCCTGCGGGAAGGGATGGGACCCGGCCACCGGGCTGGGGACTTTGTGAAATGAGCCCAGCGGATGATCTGGATGCCTTTCTCAGGACCTTTTGAGTGGGTAGTCCTCGGCACCAAGTGGAAGATGGGAGAGGCTCAAGTGGCCTATATGGCCTTGAGCGATGAGCAAGCCCAGAACTATGAGGCAGTGAGGGTGGCCATTTTAGACTGGGTAGGCCTGTCGTCAGAGCAATACCACCAAAAGTTCAAGGCAGCTTTATGGACGGCAGCGGTGCGGCCCTGGGCATATGCCCAGAGACTAATGGACTGTATCACCTGCTGGCTGAGGCCGGAGATGTTCACGGTGGGAGAAATGATGGACACATTGAGCCTAGAACAATTGCTGCAGAGCCTCCCCAAGAACATATGCATCTGGTTAAGGCATCACCAGCCAGTCACCGTTGAGGTATAGGTCAGGTTGACCGAGGAATATATTGAGGCAGAGGGTTCCCAGAGGGAGGAACGACCCCAGAAAGACAAGGAGGTGGGGAAGAAACTGGCGGACCCTTGGGAAAGGCCTGGAGAGAAAGAGGGAGCCCTGAGGAGCACCTGAGAGGCCTGCCAAGCTTGTTTGCTGGCGGTGTGGGAGATCCGGACACACAGCACATGACTGCCCTGATATGAAGAGTGGGTGGGCTGAGTTTTGTGGCTGGGCTCAAGCTGGGGGATGAAAAAGGGGGCAGAAATTATCCACCATCCCAGTGAGGATTGATAGGAACCCCCAAACAGGCCTGATAAACATTGTGTCAGCCTGTTCACTTGTACAGAGGGGCTGGTGAAGCCGCACTGGCTGATCATTGAGTCAAGGATGACCCTCGAGTGTATCCATGGGGACAAGAGGTCCTGCCCGGTGGCCCAGGTGCCCCTCAAAGTGAGGGATGCTTCAAATGGAAGTGGGTCGGGTTGCGAGAGGGGCTATCATACCCGGTGGTGTTAGGTAGGGACTGGAATCCACTACCTAAAAAGAAGCGGCGGGTGCCCTGAAGGAGGGGGAAGATATCCCTAAACCGAGGATCTCAAGTAGGGAAGACAAGCGAAGTCCCAGAAATAACAAAGAAGAGAACCCTAGACAACAGAGCCCAGAGCAAGCAGACTCCCGGGAAGGGTGTATGGGGGAGCCCCTTGGAAGGGGAGAGGGGGCAATTGGAGCACCCCACACTACCAGTCACTGGGGAGGGGACCCAGAATCTGCTGATTGGTGCAGGGGAAACTGAGGCACAGAGGGCCCTGCAGGATGGCAGGAAGAATCCTGAACCCCTACCAAAAGTAAAGAGGGAGCAGGGGATGGGACACCTGCAGGGGTGCGACTGGTGTGATGACCTGCTGGCAGAGGCTGAACTATGGGGGCAGCCACTCCCCAAATAGTGTAGGTTTTGTGGGAGGGAGATGGAGAAAACCTCAGGAGAGGATGCCGGAGATCGCCTGGCCAAGAGCAGGAAACTTCACTGGAGGAGCCCCCTGGGCAGAGGAGCCAAGGTCCATCAGACCTTGCTGTTCTTAACTGGGGAGGCATGTAACAGAGTGCTGGCCAAGAGATCCTGAGCCAGGCCCCTGTTAGCCCAGCTCCAGGGGGCTATACACTGCTGTCAGGAAAGAAGAGAAAGGAAAGGGAGGAGCCAAAGTCTGTGCATCCCTGCTGGCTGGAGATGCTAGCTGTCCCCCAGGTGGCTGGTTTGGAGCAGACTGTAAATAGAAGGTGGTGGGAGCTGACCCTGAAAATAAAAAGGCACTGGTGATTGCACTCTGAAGGGGTCTCTGGCTGATTTGTTGCGAGGACAAGTGGAGACCTCATTACAGTAATCTATTGCCAACCTCCTGGACCCCTCACAGCTGGTTTCAGAAGAGATGAAGGAGGGGAGACAGTGCTGATGGCGTGGGTGGATGATCTTCTGTCCACAGAAAGGGGAACAACATCCTCATTCATTGTCTTGTATCTGTCTGCAGCATTTGATCCTGTTGACCACTGTGTGCTGCCTTATCACTTCATTGACATACCAGGGGCCACTGGAAAAACACCCAAGGACTCTAGGCAGGATCAGGCTCCCATTGTTCTACTTGCTGTACAAAAACATAGGAAGATATGGTCCCTCTAATTCCAAATGTTCCTAGAGAATGATGATGGGGAAATATTCCTCCAGCTCCATAATACTTGGCTGTGGAGTCCTAGGGTCCAGGGCCTAGGGTCTTTCTTCCAGTCTTTTAAACCACCTATATGCAGCTGTTGGGGGAACATGTTGGTAGGTGAATTGTATGCCCCCCCTCGACAGCACCAGGAGAGAAACATGCTGTATTTTTTCAAAGGGTGCAACATGGGCTGAAGCACTGGGGGAGGCATCATGCCTGGTCTGCAACAGACAAAATGGCTGCAGTTCCCCACTTCTCATTGGTTCATTGGCTTGTCCCCCCTTTTAACACTAAGCAGTAGGAGCCTTCCATTTGTACTTAAATGTCATCTCACCTTTCTAGGTGTCCTGTGGAAAGGCCTTCTGTGATGTAGTGCTGGGGGGGCAGCAGGCAGCCCGGTTGAGCTGCCACAGGTGTGCCTGTGGGGCGCCGCTGGTGCCGCGGCTCTTGGTGCACCTGCCTCAGGCGTGCCTGCGGAAGATGTCGTGGTCCCCGCAAGCTCTGAGGACCTGCCGCAAGCATTTCCTGCAGAGGGTCCTCTGGTCGCGTGCTCCGGTGACCTCCCGCAGAAAGCCCTGTGGCAAGTCCACTAGAGCCGAGGGAGCAGCACGCGGGGCCCAAAAATGGTCGTGTGCCTAGGGCGCCAAAAACACTGGCACGCGTCCTGACAGGCCCTGATTCACTTTCAAGAATATGTTGGACAAAGATCTCATTTGTACCACTGTCTACAAATGGTGAAAACACTGTGAATGAAAACGCGCTTGCCAATGTCAGCAAACTTTTGCCAACAGAGACTTTGGCCCCCATTTAGAGGCTCTCATGTAGACATCCAGCCTGCAAAGTGCTGTGCACTCAGGCTCGTCCTCATGACTTAGTGCGACTTAAGGGGGAACAGCACACTCAGGAACTGCTCAACACCTTTGCAGGACTGAAGTCCAAGTGCTTCTGTGACAACTAAGCATCTCCCGGATCTCTCACTGGTTTCTCCTGGCCTCAGATGATGCCTCCTGCAAAGTTAAACCTGCGTCATTGCCTACTCTTGCTCTGTTGCCGTCCAGCAAGAGAGCCCTCCGTAACAACTTTGCTCATGTAAGCAGTCCCAAGTGACCATGGACGCTAGTTAGAGGTAAGTGCTCTTTGTATGAGTTAACTATTGTAGGGTTGTGCCATGGGCTTTGGTTGAGGCACGGGATATTCATACCCTATAGCAAAATACAAAAGAATCATTTCCACAACCTCTCCTGTCAGGTGCTAACTCTTCGCCCTTCCCTCTTTGAGCAATTCACTCACCCACTGCTCAGTGCACAAATTTCAGTGCAGAGGGAATGGAATGGCTGCGAGATGAATTCAGAGTCCTGGCCTTGTTCGACTTTGCGATCCTGGAATAAGTGTCTGGTATCTTAGTATCTTGAGAGGAGGATGCTCACGAGATATTGCAAAGCCATATGATAAATATATTACAATGCACTTTTCACACTGACCTGTGCTACTAACTCATCTCTCCAGGACACATTCCCAGCCTTGCCAACCCTTGAGCAGATTTCAACAGATCAATTATTTTCTTTAGTGAAATCTGCTAGAAGAAATTTTTCTGTCTACCAGAGCATCATTATCCCTACAAACAGGATGTGTGTGTGTGTGTGTGTGTGTGTGTATGTGTGAGCGAGAGAGAGAGAGAGTGACACTATATACATACACACAATCATGTACATATTAAAATTATTACTGCCAGTTAGAAAAAAACCAGGTTGTGCCTTCAGTTGGGGGGAGAGTTAATGAATGAAACCCTCTAGATACGCTTATAACTGTTAAGATGAATTTTGTTTAGCACTTTGATTATAAAATGGTAGGGCAATGCACATTAACTCTGTTTTGGAGGACAGTTTTTAAAATGCCCCACTTTATTAGCAGTTTACTGTAGTGAGAGATTTGCAGGCATATGTTAAATTATTAATTGACTTATTAAAATGTATACATTGTAAGTGATAGTACCATTACCACAGGCTAAAAATCATCAAAAATATATAATGCAATTTAGATGTTTGCATCCAACAAATGGGAAATTGTTATTTGGAGTTGTTTGTTTCTAATTCTTACCCACAGCTTTTGTAATGTTCTAGTAAATGATGGAAATGGTACTCCAGCAAAGAATGCTGAGAATGGAGGAAGGACACAGGAGACAAGACGACTTAGAAAAAATTAGACAATAACACAGAAAAGGCCTGATGTAAAAATTAGGACTGTCAATTAATCACAGTTAAACTCAACAATATCAATCATGATTAAAAAAAATACGTGATTAATCACAGTTTTTAATCACACTGTTAAACAATAGAATACAACTGAAATTATTAAATATTTTTGGATGTTTTTTTACATTTTCAAACATTTATTGATTTCAATTACAACACAGAATACAAAGTCTACAGTACTCACTTTATATTATTTTTATTACATATATTTGCACCGGTAAAAATGATAAAATAAATAGTATTTTAAATTCACCTCATACAAGCAATTGAAGTGCAATCTCTATTGTGTGAGTGCAACCTACAAAATGTGATCTTTTTGGTTACATCATGCACTCAAAAACAAAACAATGCAAAAACTTCAGAGCCTACAAGTCCACTCAGTCAACTTTCTTGTTCAGTCAATGTCTAAGACAAATACCGGCGTTGCAAGTATTTACATGCCAGATATGTTAAACATTCGCATGCCCCTTCATGCTTTGGCGCCACTCAAGAGGACATGCTTCCATGCTAATGATATTCATTTAAAAAATAAAATGGGTTAATTAAATTGTGACTGAACTTCTTGAGGGAAATGTATGTCTCCTGCTCTTTTTACCACATTCTGCAATATATTTATGTTATAGCATTCCCGGATTGTGACCCAGCACGTTCATTTTAAGAAACCACTTTTACTGCAAGATTTGACAAAATGCAAAGATGGTACCGTAATGAGATTTCTAAAGACAGCTACAGCACTCAACATAATGTTTAATATCTGAAGTGTCTTCCAAAATCTTAGAGGGATGAGGTGTGGAGCATGCTTTCAGAAGTCTAAGGGCAACACTGTATTGTGGAATTTGCAGAACTCGAATCACCAAAAAAGTTAATCACCTTCTGTGGTGGTATCTGACTCAGATGATGAAAATTAACAGGCGTTGGTCTGCCACTACTTTGGAGTTTATCAAGCAGAACCCATCATCAGCATGGATGCATGTACCCTGGAATGGTAGTTGAAGCATGAAGGGACATATAAATCTTTAGCGCATCTGGCACGTAAATATCTTGCGATGCCAGCTACAACAGTGCCATGAGAACACCTATTCTCATTTTCAGGTGACATTGTGAACAAGAAGCATGCAGCATTATCTCCTGCAAATGTAAATTGTTTGTCTGAGCGATTGGCTGAACAAGAAGTAGGACTTGTAGGCCCTAAAGTTTTACATTGTTTTATTTTTGAATGCAGGATTTTTTTGAACATAATACTACATTTCAAAGTTCAACTTTCATAATAAAGAGACTGCACTACAGTACTTGTATTAAATGAATTGAAAAATAATGTTTCTTTTGTTTTTTACAGTGTCAATATTTGTAATAAAAATAAATATAAAGTGAGTACTGTATACTTTGTATACTGTGTTGTAACTGAAATCAATCTATTTGAAAATGTAGAAAACATCCAAAGAAGTGGTATTCTTTTACTGTTTAACAGCAAGATTAATCACGCTATTAATCACGATTGATTTTTTTAATTGCTTGACAACTCTAGTAAATATTAACAGCAAAGACCCTGATCTTTCGCTGTGGTAAAGCTACACAACTCCAGTATACCTGAAGGGAGGAACCATGAGTGAATGAATGATCTTTCAATTTGGTGACTATACCAAAAAAAAATGTTTTGTTTTGAATAAAAACTGAATATTTTTTTTCCTTGCCAAACAAAAAGCTGAAAAAATTTATTTGGGCCAATTTGAAATGAACAGCTTTTGACATTTCTGAATTTTATTTTATTTTTTTTACCAAAATTATTCCCCACATTTGACCTGAATTCATGAATAGTTTCAGTGTTCAGAGGAAAGTACATTTGCTGAAAAAATGCAATCTGCCAAAAATATTTCACCCAGCTCCACTCCTGAGTTATTTCAAAGGATGAAAGCTCAGTTCTGGTTCCAGATATGAACCTATTTATAACCCCAAATTGAAACAACAATGTGTTGATTATAGGACTCCCAGGCCTTTTCTAGAGGGGAGAGATAAGTGAACAGAATGATGTCGTCACAAGAGGCGTTTCTTCATTTGGGAAGGAGGGTGGAAGAGTTTTAATTTTGATGTTGTCACTCTGAACTATCATTAGAGCTAGTAGATTTGGGTTTTTTATTTTGAAATGTGGTGAGGAGAAGAATAGGAAAACTTTATTTATTTTATTAAAAATAGTAGAGTGGACCAACGTTTTTATTAATTTAGAAATTACAGCAACATTTTGGAAAAGATTTAATAATAAAATTTACCTTCTCCCCTCCCCATTAATTTCTTTTTAACTTGCTTTAGTTATTATGGAGTTTTCAAAAGACTGTGCACGCGCCCAGAGCAGTAGATGGGCATGTTTTTTTAAAACTGACATAAATAAATTAAAGACAATTCCTTGATAATGATATTGCACCAGGACACTCTTGTTTTTCTAGAAGTTTATTAGGCCAAGTATGAATGTCAAATGCCTCAATATAAAGTGGACAAGTCGAGTGAGGTAATATCTTTTATTGGACCAACTTCTATTGGTGAAAGAGAAAGGCTTTCGAGCTACACAGAGCTCTCCGTCAGCTCTGTGTAGCTGAAAAGCTTGTCTCTCTCACCAACAGAAGTCGGTCCAAAAAAAGATACTACCTTATCCACCTTGTCTCTCTAATATCCTGGGACAACAACACTGCATTCAATGTAAAGTAGTTAACTTGAGAAAGGGAGAGTGTGTTCCCTAGACACAGAAGAATTGGGACAAAACTGATCCTTCAGTAAAATCACAGAATGAACCTGGGTAGGATTTCTCGAGTTAAATATTGGTTAACTTTTTCCCCCTACATTCATTCCTGTGTCTGTCCAAGACTGGCCTAGGAATTAATAAAATACTGCAGGAAAAGCTATTCTTGACAAATTTACCGCATGACCAAAAGCAGAAACTATTGGCAGTCTGTTGAAAAAGCCTGTTCTCATGAAATTTCCTGCATAATTTTACAAATAAGCATTCAGAGATTTAGGTGCTCACCAGAGCCAATCATCTAAGCCTAGCTCAAGATGAGTATGCTCTGATATGCTCTAGATGGTAGACTAGTGACTACCTCATTTATTCATCTCATTTCATTTTGTGTCAGGAGAAAAAAAGGGTGTCATGCACAGCACTCCTAAGAATATATTCTAGACATTCGCTATAATAAACCATATGTGCGTTTCCTTAAACATTTGATCTGAATGGAGCGATTTGTCTGGCAGTGATTTCACACTTTGGCTTTACCCACACTGCACACTACTTGCAGTGGCCTGTAGTGCATGTGTAGCCACACGCCACAGTTAAAAGCAGTCTGCATCCATGCTGTGGTGTGTAGCTACCTGTCAGTGCAAGGTTTTGACATGGAAGAGGCAGCTGGGAAAGACTCCAGCAACTAGGAGGCAGTTAAAAATAGCAGCGTAGAAGAGGAGGCACTTCTTGGAGAAGTAGAGAGCCGTGTAGGGTATATACCCTTTGTGTCTTTATTTTACTCACCTCTACACTGGTCTTTATACCTGTGGTGGAGGGTGCATAGTGTATGTACTCTAAACACCACCACCAGGAGTGTGCAATATATATGTAAATAAGATGTGGGGCAAATCCAACACTTGGGAACATGATGGGACCTTCTACAAGAAGATCTGAGAGTTATAAAAGCCCATCGATTTCATTCATCCGCCAGATTATTCGTCTCTCTATGTATCTTATGGCCTCATACCACAGTATCTGAACAGTTCACTACCATTAACACATTAAGTTCACCATCACCCCGTGAGTAGGGAAGTGTTATTACCCCTTGTTACAGATGAGGAATGAGGCACAAAAAGATAATAGGAAGGACATGTATGGGCCAGAAATTGAACTGAGCGTCTGGCTTCCCAGTCCTGTGCTCCATTCATGGACTATCTTTCCAATCCCAGAATGTGCAGCATAATGGTTCAAACAGTGAACTCAAGTACTGTTGAATTCTATACACATATGAATGAATCAATACAGCTAATGAATAAGCAGACAGTTGTGTTTTTCCAAACCACCGTGCTGTTGGCCACAAGCACCCAAACTGCATGCAGCTGTAGATCAAATTCCTGCTAGACTTTGGAAATCTCAGCCCTTACAGGCTCATATTTCCATTTAGGGACATCATGTATGACGCAACACCAACATTCTATGCAGTTTCTATTACTACACTTGTTGCCTATAGACCTAAAACAGTCAGTTTTTGTGTTTGATGGAGGCATGTCACACGCTAGGTGACTGGGCATTGTAGTCAGGAAGAGGGTGAACTGATGTGACACGTCACTTCACTGAAGGGGTTGTTGACTGCATGTCACAAAATGCTGTAACCTAGTAGCAAACATTGAGACACATTGATCAAATGTATCTCATTTTGTTGAGGCGTGGGCTAATGTTTTTAGTTCATTTATACCACACCACTAAAAAAAAGTGCGTTAAGAAAGTAAAAGCAAATCAGATTAAGTGAAATAAAATAAATAAACAGAACTCTGCACGTCTGACTGATATCATATGTGTATACACCTGATCTATGTCTAACAAAAGTGGTCAATCCTGTAAAAAGTTTGTGTGCCTACTCCATCCAATATGGCAGGTCAATCTGACTCCATTGAAGTCAATGCATAGATTATTCAATAGAGCAACACTTTTGCCCTGTGTCTTCGTTGCACAAACATGGTTCAGAAGTGGAGCGGTAGGGACACGCATGACGTAACACTGAATTTTCTGGCTTGGAGCAGACATTTTTCAGGGGCTGAAGCATTTAGATGTCAGTTCCCATTAAAGTTACGTTAATAGACTGCTTCCAAAAATCCCAGCCAGACATCTGCCCAACTGTACAACCTTGAAGTATGGTTCTACACTAAAGATCACTATAGTCAGACATGGGGGAGCAGAGAGGGGTCCATGATTACTGACTCATCTCTTCATGCTTGCTACACGTGGTAAGTTGATTTACCATTAGCATGTTACACCAGAGCTTCGGGCCAACTTTAATGAGCCACTGACTTTTTTTCAGAGGGATTTCCTCTTGTTGTGAAAGAAAAATAAAGGAGGGAGTTGGAGGATTGGTGGAAAAGGAGGCTGCTTGTCCAGGGTTCCACTGATACATAGAACATTTGAAACGAAAGCGCCAGATTCACTCCTGTCTGCACAAAGAGTGATTTATACTTCTTGGTTTCCCGGGGTTAGCACTCTTCAAGAAAATATTCACCCAGGTATAATCACCAATCTCCCTCTGGAGTTCCACCAGGTAATGCAGTTATAAAATCCTTGCCTGGGATTGTGTGATGGGGTGTTGCCCCCACGTGCTGAGAAGGTTAATAGGGCCTGAAGGACAATAACTTGCCTGCTTGCATCTGGAGGGTGGATCAGGACTAATAAAAAATAAAGCCAAGAGGGGACAGTAGGGCTTATTTCCATAAAAAAACTGGAAGATCGTGGTTGGGGAGAGGAACCCAGAGGAGAGAAGTGGGGAGTTCCCTCCTCTGTGAGAGGTTTGGTTTTCATATGCATTACTTCAGGACTTTGGTAAAGGGCTTACGCCTCAGAGCTGTAAAGTAGTCTGGCTGGTGGGACAGGACACTCCTATGGGTGGAGTAGGCAAAGAGCAGTGTGGAGGAAATTGAGGCACAGCTATACAATGCCAAATCTGGCCACAAGGGGTGCGGTTGGGTTGGCAACTTGCCACAGGGTTTAGAGGAATCCTGTAAGTGTCTAATCATTAGAAATGCAGAGTCAGTGCATTTGGTGGCCAGACTGGGCATGCCCTGTGCCTGTTCCAGTGCCTGTGCTAATAGGTTCTAGTATTACTCAGATTTGCATCCGAGTGCGTTCCAGTAACAGAGTAAGCAACGAGCCTAACAACGGTGAAGTGCTTCTTTTTTCTCTTATTCTCTCCCCAGGGGAAAATTGTGGGTGCAGTAGAGTGTATTGTTTGTGTGGCTGTTTAAATGGCACATTTCCTTCCTTAACATAAACACTGAGCAAAGTCAAAGAACTGTGCCTTGCCCTGACAGCAAAAGGGTTGAACTTTGTGATGGTCTTGGGGGAATTTATTCCACAGACTCGGCCCAGCCCTTGAGAAAGTTCTATCCCTGCCCAGAGCTTCACTCTTCTTGTAAAAGGTCCATTGTGTCAGAAAAGTGGTTTGGAGCATAGGTCTTCATCCCAGAGCTTTAGGAATCTTTTACATACCAGGGTCCAGACCATTGAATGCCTTGAAGGTAAACACCAACCCTTGAACTTGACTCAATAGCTCTATGGGAAGCCAGTATAGAGAGCACAGGGCAGCGTCTGATGTGCTTGTGGTAGCTGAATTGCTGGGGAGATGTGCTCCAGTGTTCAGTACTCGGAGTTCTCTAGGGCTGATGGTTCATGCTCAAGTCCTTACATTATTGTAGTTCACGATGGAAATGACAAGACTTGTATAGTCAAGGCCATGTCATCGTCCTACAGGGGGCCAATGGGGTTATAAATAACAAGATGGTGGAAAGTGTTACTTGTGGTGCTTACGCAGAGTTTAGCATTTGGTGAGGAATCTATGGAGCGCTCCTAAGCTATGGACTAAATCAACCAGTTGTGGCTGGGGCTGCAAACTTTTCCCGAGTGCTCTCCTCAGCCCAGAAGATCATTCAGTCCTGCCTTGCATTCAGTTTTCATACCGCTGCATCTTTATCCATGAGCTGAATCTCATGCAAGCACGGGCCATCAATGGTGGTAACGGTATTGGCTGTATTGGTGAAGAGGAGGTAGAGCCCTGTGTCATTCATAGACTCAGACTTTTAAGGTCACAGGGACATCGGTATCATCTAGTCTGGCCTCCAGCACATTGTAGACCACAGAACCTCACGCCATTACTCCTGTAATAGACCTCTTACTCTGATTGTGTTACTGAAGTCTCAACTCACGGGTAAAGACTTCACTACAGAAATTCCCATTCACACTAGTTTGATGTTGCAAATGGCCGGTGGCCCCATGCTGGCAGATGACTTCCTGCCCTTCCCCCCCCCCCAGTATCTGCCAATTTGACCTGGGGAAATTTCCTTCTCACTCCGTTTATGGCATATTTAAACATTGAAGATGTAGGGAAAACTAGCAGGCAGACCCACCATCAAGTGCCTATTATTGGCACTAAAGTCCATATTGTCTGACTAGTTCACCGAACGGCTGCATGCAGATGTTATTGAGTAGGATTGACAAGAGAACTGTTCCTTGTGGAACTCCACAAGGGAGGGGGTCGAGTGGTGGAGGTACAGTTTTCCATCTCTACCATTTCTGTGTATCCCTCCAGCAAAGTCTCAAACCATTTTAGCACATCTGCTTGGATCGCTGCCACCTTTGTCCATTAGGGCAACAGTATCTCATGGATAACAGTACTGAAAGATGCAGAGAGGTTCAGAAGGTTGCAAATGGATGTATATCCACCATCTACTGACAGCAGGAGATCATCCAGCAGGGACACAAGGCTGTTTCCACCCATGTCCTGGGCTGAGTTCATATAATGCCAGGTCTAGGATATTAGCTTCGAATCCATGCTGTTTGAGAAGCCTTCCCAAATGTGTGGAATCTCTTCAGCAAAATAGGGTGGTAGTTCTTTGCAGCGCTTGGTGCTCCATTCTGAATCAAAATTGACAAATGGATAGCTCCTGGGGGTGGGATTGGGCAGCTGCAATGGAGATTGACAGGAAGGCTATCCTAACCTGTGATACAGCCACAGCATAGTCTTGAAGAAATCCTTTATGCTTCAACTTGTTTCCTGCCATCAATGCTCAAATTTCCAGCAATCTCTCTTCATCTGATGCGAGGTATCAGAAAGCCAAGGAGATCATCTAGGTGGATGATGGGGAGGAAGGAATTGTTTGGTGGCCAGTATGTTGAGGATAATATAATACAATATAATATAATGGAATGGAATTCAATACAAAATAGTAATTTAAGAGTCATGTTCAGCTTCAACTATTTGGTGAAGCAATATGCATTGTGGGAGTTATTAGTCTCCCTCACTGGTACTGAAACCAGGTTTGTTAATCCAATTTGAATATTGAAAATGCTAGATATTAAGACCAGAAAGGACCACTGTGATCATTCCATCTGATCAGCAAACAAAAATCAGAGACCCACTCCCAGTAATTTGTACATCAAGCCCCTAGTTTACATACAAAATTACTTACACTGGAAATAAAGACTCATGAAACTAGAGTTATTTACACTAAGGGGATGAATTTCATGGCATTTTAAGTTCCCTTCAGATCTCTCAGTTTGGGGTCTTTCCCACACATCACACCATACGTTTAGGTCTTGGCAGGCTGAGAGGTAGCGTTTTGATGTGACAGGAACATAGGATGAGGTCATGACTATAATGGAGCTGATCCACAGTTGGCGTAAGTGATCATAGTCCCATTAACAGTTTACAATAGCTGAGGATCTGCCCAAAAAGGCATAAGAATGTTGAGCACATGGCAAAGCTGATTTACTGTAGTAGTAATCTGTGGTAGTAGATTCAGGCTGAATTAAACTGGCTTGTTTGTAAAAACAGACAGTTACATTTATATATCCCTTACTAGAACTGACATCCATTAAAAAAATAAATAAATTGCCAAATGAACAGAATTATTTAACCTTAAATTACTAAACCACTTAGACTGCATATTTAATTGGGCTGTATTCATGAGACTTATTCATGCAGAGTAAGTATTAATCATAAATAAATTTGCTAACAAAATCTCGGGGGGCCAGGAGAGAGGGAAAAGCATGAAATCTCCCCTTGAGTAACTTCCTTCACTTTAATTGCTGTCCGATTGCTCTTTTCTAGACTATTTAATCTAGATTGGATGGATGCTTCTCCTTCCATTCTCCCCCTTTTTTTTCTGATCTGTTTATTTAAAAATATTTTAAGGAGAAAAATATCTTTTAAAAACAAACAAAAATAAATAACATACAAAAAGCCATAAAACGATTTGCAATTTCATTAGTTCTTTGTGGCACTGATTTGCTATGAACAGGTCCGATCAGGGTTAGTGAGAAAGAAAAGATTTTAAATAATAGAAGTCCAAAAAACATCAAATCTGTGTGTGTGTGTGTTTTTTAATTGGGATTGGAAGAATTCCAAGTTTGACTTTCAAAAAAAGCTTTGATTTACAGTAGTTCATGTTGGGCTCATGTTGAGACTGACAAAAATCCAAGCTAGATCAGAGTTTTTTTTTTTAAATAAAACAAAGCCTAATCTGATGTAGGTATTTCAAAACTCCCACTGCTTTAGTTATAACATCATCTGTTACTGAATGATTTATAAATCATCCCACGGCAGGCAAATTTCTACAGATTGAGGGTGATATATTTTAACCTTAGGACACCAGGACATGTTTATCTTCTGTGTTTACAATTAATGGAGATCCACCATTGTTTGCAAAACTAGGCTTGAAAACAAAAGTTGTCTCTGGTTAAGAAATAAAAAGGTCTTTGCAGCCATTTTTCCCTGTTCATAGGATGAAACAAATACCTAGACAGATTAAAGTTTACTGCTTAGGTAGTCAAGGAAGTAAAAAGCGCAGCTTGAGCAATCATTTGTAGCAAACAAATAATTCCATCCTCCTTTGTGTGGCCTAGTGGATAGCGCAGTAGGCTGGGACTCAGAAGATCTGGATTCTAGTCCCACTTCTGTCCTGCCTAAATCACCTTCCTGTTCTGTGCCTCAAAGCTAATAACACAGACTCTCTTTTGAGCCTGATGATCAGAGCTAGCAATTAGTTACCACTCTGAGATGGATCACAATAGTCACATGGTATTGTTTCCCTTCCCTGATTAAATAAGTGTATCTTTATGAAAGAGAGACCAGGTTGCTGTGATCAATTTCCTTAGCTCATAGGATGCAGTCAAACACTGGTCTTCTTGTTTATATTGTAACACTGGCTATGGGCTGTGGCATGGTATTTTGGGAAAAAAAAGTCCCTCCTGAGGGTGACGGAAGTGATGTTGCTGAGCCATGTATAGCAAAATGTTAAGTATCTCCAAGTGCACTTACGGAATTTACTAGCTTCTAAATTGCTCTGGTATACATCACAATCTTTGTCACAAGCAAATTAGTAACGACAGCGTGAATGTAAGTGGACAGTCTCAGTGAAGATGGATGGGACTTGGATCCTTGCATTGGTCTGCCTGTCAGCAAGATTTGACAAAAAGAACAAACAAGCCATGTGCAGGGGCTGGGTTGGCTGTGCAGAGACTAAAGAACAGTCCCAGCTGGCCATCACTGGTACTGTAATCTGACCCGTGCTGCTATTGGCAAACACATAGTGCTCTGCTGTGAAAAAACCAATCCTTATGGATACAGGCCTGGTCTACAACATACGCAGCTTTAAATCGATTTAAACATCGTTAAATCGATTTAAGCTGACCGTCCACACTACAACGCTCTTTATATCAATATAAAGAGCACTTTATATCGATTTCTGTACTCTCCAGCGAGAGGAGTAGCGCTAAATCGATATAAACATATCAGATTAGGGTTAATGTGGAGGAAATGGCGGTATTGGCCTCGGGGCGGTATCCCACAGTGCACCACTGACCACTCTGGACAGCATCTGAACTTGGATGCAGCGGGCAGGTAAACAGGAAAAGCCCCCACGAACTTTTGAATTAATTTCCTGTTGTCCACATGGAGCTCTGATCAGACGGGTGTGATGCAGTCCCAAATTCCAAAAAGAGCTCCAGCATGGACCATACGGGAGATACTGGATCTGGTCGCTTTATTGGGGAGACAATCTGTTCTATCAGAGCTCCCGTTACAGAAGCGAAATGCCAACGCGTTTGAAAAAATCTCCAGGCTACACAGTGCTGTATGACAAGTGTAATGGAAAGCCAAGAATCAAATGGACACTCAGGGAGGGAAGGAGGGGGTACTGAGGACTCCAGCTATCACAGTCCACAGCGTTCTGAAAAGTATTTGCATTCTTTGCTGGCTCCCCAATTCGTTAGGTTCAAACACAGTGTCTGGTGTGGTTCAGGGAATAGCTCCTCAGTTTCTTTCCCCCCCCACCACTGAAAGAAAAGGGAAAGAAATCATTTCTTGACTTCTTTCAGTCACCTATGTGTACTGAATGCTGCTGGTAGACGCCGATGCTGCAGCAGTGAAGAGCAGTATCTGCTCCTCTCCCCTCCCCGGTGGTAGACGGTGCAAGATGACTGATATCCATCGTGCCATCAGCCTGCGAGTGCTCCTGGCTGGCCTTAGGTGAGGCTGGCGGGGGCGCCTGGGTAAAATGGGAATGACTCCCAGTTATTCCCAGCAGATGGTACAGAATGGCTGGTAATGGTCTTCCTCATAGCAACTGGGGGCTGAGCTTCAATCAGCCTCCTCCCTTTCCTGTGTAAAGAAAAGATTCTGTACTGCCTGGACTGTCATAGCAGCAGCATGCTGGGCTCCTCTTCCCCGCACCGCTTATTGTCCTGCCTGGACTGTCATAGCCCCGGAGGCTGCCTCCCCCTCATTTTTATCTCACTAACAAGTCTCTGTTTCTTATTCCGCATTCTTTATAACTTCATGACACAAATGGGGCGGGGACACTGCCACGGTAGCCCAGGAAGGTTGGGGGAGGAGGAAGCAACGGGTGGGGTTGTTGCAGGGGCACCCCCTGTGAATACTGACACGGAGCAGCTGTGCTTTGATACACTGGGCCTCTAGTACACTTGCCCCTTATTCTAGGCAGGACTGACTCTATTTTAGAAACCACAAAGGAGGGATTGACTCGGGAGTCATTCCCAATTTGCTTTTGCGCCCGCCGGCGATCTCAGCCAGGGGCACTCATGATAGCAGTGGACAGTAAAGAGGGGAGAGAATAACCGTCATCTCATTGCCAGTTTACTCCAGCAGTAGACGGTACAGAACGACTGGTAACCATCTCTGTATCATGCAGAAGCAAATGAATGCTGCTGTGTAGCGCTGGAGTATCGCCCTCTGTCTGCGGCATCCAGGTACACATAGGTGCCGGAAAAAAAAAAAGCTGAACGGGCTCCATGGTTGCTGGGCTATGGCATCTGCCAGGGCAATCCAGGAAAAATGGCGCCGAAAGGATTGTCAGCTGTTGTTTCCTGGAGGAAGGAATGACTGACAACATTTACCCAGAACCACCCGCGACAATGATTCAACCCAGAATTCCAAGGGGCAGGGAGACTGCGGGAATAATGGGATAGCTACTGGAATAGCTACCCACAATGCAAGCTTCAGAAATCGAATGCTAGCCTCGGACCATGACGCACAACGCCGATTACTGTGCCTAGTGTGGCTGCGTGAAATCAAATTATACTATCAGTTTTATGAAACCGATTTTAGCTAAATCGATATTATCACTGTAGTGTAGACTGTGGCCACAGTTTTGGTTGGAAAAGCAGGAAGTCAGCTACTGAATCAATTCTGAAGCACTTAGAGGAAGGAAAGTGATCAGGAACAGTCAGCATGGATTCACCAAGGACCAAGTCATGCCTGACTAACCTAACTGCCTTCTATGAGGAGATAACTGGCTCTGTGAATGAGGGAAAGCAGTGGATGTGTTTCCTTGACTTTAGCAAAACTTTTATATGTCTCCCACAGTATTCTTGCCAGCAAGTTAAAGAATATGGGCTGGATGATTGGACTATAAGTGGATAGAACGCTGCTAAGATCGTCGGGCTCAACGGGTAGTGATCAATGGCTCCATGTCTAGTGGCAGCTAGTTTCAAGTGGAGTGCCCAAGGGTCCAGTCCTGGGGCCGGTTTTGTTCAATATTCTTCATTAATGAACTGGAGGATGGCGTGGACTGCACTCTCAGCAAGTTTGCAGATGACACTAAACTTGGAGGACTGGTAGATACACTGAGGATAGGGATAGGATACAGAGGGACCTAGACAAAATCAGAGACTGGACTAAAGAAACCTGATGAAGTTCACCAAGGATAAGTACAGAGTCCTGCACTTAGGATGGAAGAATCCCATTCACTGTTACAAACTAGGGACAGAATGGCTAGGAAGCAGTTCTGCAGGAAAGACCTAGGGGTTATAGTGGACGAGAATCTGGATATGAGTCAACAGTGTGCCCTTGTTGCCAAGAAGGCTAACAAGCATTTTGGGCTGTATAAGTAAGGGGCATTGCAGCAGATCGAGGGATGTGATCATTCCCGTCTATTCAACATTGGTGAGGCCTCGTCTGGAGTACTGTGTCCAGTTTTGGGCCCCACACTACAAAAAAGGATGTGGAAAAATTGGAAAGAGTCCAGTGGAGGGCAACAAAACTGGTTAGGGGGCTGGAGCACATAACTTCTGAAAGAGAAGCTGAGGGAACTGGATTGTTTAGTCTGCAGAAGAGAAGACTGAAGGGGGATTTGATAGCTGCTTCAACTACCTGAAAGGGGGTTCCAAAGAGGATGGATCTAGACTGTTCTCAGTGGTACCTGATGACAGAACAAGGAGTAATGGTCTCAAGCTGCAGTGGGGGAGGTTTAGGTTGGATATTAGGAAAAACTTTTTCACTCAGAAAGTGGTGAAGCACTGGAATGGGTTACGTAGGGAGGTGGTAGAATCTCCTTCCTTAGAGGTTTTTAAGGTCAGGCTTGACAAAGCCCTGGCTGGGATGATTTAGTTGGGAATTGGTCCTGCTTGAGCAGGGGGTTGGACTAGATGACCTCCTGAGGTCCCTTACAACCCTGATATTCTATGATTCTATGATTCTTCTACTGTTTGTACCTGAAACAAATTAGGATTTGGCACTGTAATGGGGTATATATTGTCCTGTTAAGACTAAGTATGGAAGTCAAGGGACAAAGACAAAGGAAACAACATCTGAGAGACAGGAAGTGGTCCTAGGTTGGCAGTTTGGAACTAAACCCAAACTGTCAGCTCTCTCTGGGGCTCAAGACTGTAGCCCTGAAGCATGGGCAGGTCAAGATTGAGCTCTTCTCTCAACCAGGAGAAATTCTGGGAAATGTAGTCCCAGCGCTGCTGGCATTTGGAAACTTCCACAGCAAAGCATGCTGAAAAGCCTGGGCAGGATATATGTAGCTTCTCTCTTCTTTAGAGGGAAAGACCATGGAGGGAGGTGCTGGTAGTCACTCCCATACCTTGGGAAAACTCTGCCTATGTGTGTGTATTCTCTAGGTTCTCTGGAGGAATGCTTGGGAGATGAGCTGTAATTTTTGTTTTAGAAGAACTCAGTGGACATGACCGTTTGAGAATGGCAGCCTGCCCCAGACATGCAACAAATTGTGGCTGCAGCTGTAGAAGTTCCATCAAGGTTGGTCTGAACAAAGTGTTGCCAACAGAGAATTCAAACGTGGCAAATCAGAGTCTGGTTATATCGGTTCAACAAATTGTCCATTAAATAGCTTTCTCCATTATTTCCCCAGCTCTCTTTGCTTTAAAAAAATGTTACCTTTCTAAGGAAGGCTGTTTCCACTGAAATTAACAACTCAATTTAGGAAGATCAACACAGTAAGCAGAAACTACGTATTGCTATATTAAATCATAAGTGTAGTAAGTTTTCATTGCTGGCTTCCTGATCCCTTTGGAGTAACTATCACTGAAAAATCCAGGAAAAAGGAGTTTTAATCATAGACCTGGAAGGGACCTTGAGAGGTCATCTAGTCCAGTACCCTGCACTCATAGCAGGACTAAGTCTTATCTAAATCATCCCTGACAGGTGTTTGTCTAATCTGCTCTTAAAAATCTCCAATGATGGAGATTCTACAACCTCTCTAGGCCATTTATTCCTGTACTTAACCCCCCTGACAGTTAGGAAGTTTTTCCTAATGTCCAACTTAAACCGCCCTTGCTTCAATTTGAACCCATTGCTTCTTGTCCTAGCCGCAGAGGTTGAGGAGAACATTTTTTTCTCCCTCCTCCTTATAACAACCTTTTAATCTGTCCTCACATCTCATTTTTATCTGTAGAAAGCGGCTTTCTAAATGATAAAGTGTTAATTCACAGGTATAAATACCTCCAAAAATGTGTACAGTCATGTGGAGATCTCTTAGGATATTTTCTAAAAATCTTATATGGTTCAATAATGCAGACATAAGACACTCCTTCCCCCCACACACAAATAGTATCTTGTCTTTGGACAGTAGCCACTGCCAGATGCATCAGAGGGAATGTGAACAGGGCTATTATTGACTGATCCGTCTCCTGTTGTTCAGTTCCAGCTTCAGACAGTTGGAGGTTTAGGGACACACACGGCATGGAGTTGCATCCTTGACCATCTTGGCTAATAGCCAATGATTAACCTATCCTCCATGAACTTATCTAGTTCTTTTTTTAACCCAATAATATTTTTGGCCTTCACAACATCCCCTGGCAAGGAGTTCCACAGGTTGACTGTGCATTGTATCAAGTACTTCCTTATGTTTGTTTCCAACCTGCTGCCTATTAATTTCACTGGATGGCACCCCACTTCTTGTGAAGAGGTAAATAACACTTCCTTATTCACTTTTTCCTCATCATACATGATTTTATAGACCTCTATCATATCCCCCACCTTTCAGTCATCTCTTTTCCAAGATGAAAATTCCCAGTTTTGTAATCTCTCTCCTATGGGAGCAGTTCCATACTGTCATAAATGGATAGGTAGGTAAGGGTTAAGCTTCTTTTACCTGAAAAGGGTAACCGAACACCTGACCAGAGGACCAATCAGAGAACTGGATTGTTTAAAGTCAGGGGCGGGAATTTGTATATCGGGGTCTTGTTGTTTCTTAGCTATGAGGAAACAGTCCTTCTTCTAATTCTCTCCTAATACTTCTTCTAAACATTGTAAGTACCCCGGTGGGGGGCACAAAAAAACAAAAGTAATTCAGCTATATTGTCTTTGGGGTGTATTTACCTGTATGTTAATTTGTTTGTGCTGTTTAATTGGGCTATCTTTTAAATCAGACTGTTTCTTTATATTTTCTTAATAAGCAAGAGCCTGTATTGAGTTTCTTAATGCAAGATGATTGTTTTATTTTTCTTTCTTTTTTCTAAAAGTTTTCTTGTTTAAACTGTGAAAAGTTCTTTTCCTTAGGGAGGCAAAGGGAAAGCCGAGGCTTGTGGGCTATTTTCCTATTGGGTCCAGGGAAAGAGCAGACTTACGGGGAAAGAGAATCGAAATTCTCTCTGTTCTCTGGTGGTTACAGTTTTCCTCGTTCCTGGAGCAAGGGGGGTGGCAGAGCCCGTGTGGTATTTGGCATCTCCATTGTCTGAGGGAACAAAAGCTGTTTCTGGGTCACACAGGTTAGCCGCTGAGGGCAAAGCCTGAGAAGGAGGGGAAGGGTTATTTTCCCTGCTTTTAGCATCAAGGATGGAATCATGGTGTTCCCACCAAGGGGAGGCTTGGGGACACCAAGGGAGGAAAGGGGGATCAGCCCATAGTTAATTCCTGCATCTTGGCAGCGAGAATATCCAAGCTTGGTAGTGAGTTGGGGAGTTTCAGTACGCCCAAACTTTGACGCAAAAGTCCAGTTTGACAGGACCAGACTGGTGACACTAAAGTCCAGGTCTGGGACTGGACGCTTAGATTACCACACATACGCCAATCAATTTTGGTTGCCCTTCTCTACTTTTTCCATGTCTAGAATATATTTTTTGAGATGGGGCAAACATGAAGTGTATCGTATGCAACATGTGTTATCATGGTATTATTATCATTGTATTTCTGTCCTATTATATCCTTTCCTATTGTTCTAAACATTCTGTTACATTTTTGATGCTGCTGAGCATTGAGTGCATATCTTCAGAGAACTTTTCTACGCTGCTCAAGATCTCTTTCTTTTAAGTGAACAACACTAATTTAGACCTCAATCATTTGCATATATAGTTGGGATTATGTTTATCCATTGTTGGCATTACTTTGCAGTTGTCAACACAATGAGTTCAATCTGCATTTTGTCACTAGTTTTATGAGATCTTTTTTGTAACTCTTCACAGTCTGCTTTGGACTTAATATCTTGAGCAATTGTCTATTGTCTGCAAACTTTGCCAATCACTGTTCACCCCTTTTCCCCAGATCATATATGACCGTGTTTAACAGCACTGGTCCAGTACAGATTGTTGGGGGAACCACATTATTGACCTCTCCCATTCTGAAATGACCATTTACTCCTATGCTTTGTTTCCTATCTTTTAACCAATTATTGATCCACGAGAGACCTTTCCTCTATCCTACGCCTTTTCATTGCTTACATATCTTTGGTGTGGAACCTTGTCAAAACTTTCTGAAGTTCAAGTACACTTTATCCACTGATTACTCTTGTCCAGATGTTTGTTGACGCCCCTCAGAGAAGGCTAATCAATGGATGAAGCATGATTTCCCTTTACAAAATCCATGTTGACTTTTCCTCAACATATTTTGTTCATCTGTGTGTCTGATCATTCTGTTCTTTACCATGGTTTCAACCATTTTGCTTGGTAGTGAAGTAGGGTTACTGGCCTGTAATTGCCAGGATCGCCTCAGTAGCCTGAATGATGTTACTGGATGTGACAATTTATAAATAGAATTGTCAGCCTGGAGGTGGGTACTGTTTATTAAAAGCTGGGTCTTTTTCCGAAAACCATGGATTTTTCATTAATTATTATTAAGATCACGAAAAAAGAATTTGCCCAAGGGCAGTTTTAGGGCTCCTTAAAGATTTTTCTTCCTGCTCTGCAGGTTGCCAAGATTTCAAATTTCTGTATCAAGTGATTTGTATCCATCAGGGGGAGGTACTGGAGTGAGCTTGAACTTTTACTGCCTTCAGAGGGGGACCCTGCCCATTGCTTATTCTCTTTGAGGCCATTTAATCTCCCTAGAGCTGGGGGCAGCTGTCACAAGCTATAGCCCACCAAACCTTCCTCACCTCCACTGCTGTGCTTCTGCTTTGTAGAGAGCGCTGAAGGAGCTGACAGCACGGTTGACTAAATAAGAAATATTCAGTGCACAGCTCGATGAGCGTAAGCAGAGTGTGTTCAAGTCTAAACTGATACACACACAAGAACCCATTACCACCTCTCCTGAAAAACCCATCTCCAATATTAGAGTGAGGCAACCCAGGAGATGGGCTGATTAAACAATCTTTTCTATGGCTATAGAGCGTTTCATCTGAGGAGCGCAGGATCCTTTACAAACAGGAATTAAAGCTCAGAGGTAGGACTGGGCTGAATGTTTTCAGTAAATCTTTGACAAAAACTGTTTTTTTGACTCAGTGGTGGAAAGATGGGCAGAAGGTTCAAAGCAGTAGTCAGCAATAGTTCAAAGCACATGACAGAGCTTTTAGAGCATAGCCTGCTAGAGCCCTATAGATTTACACCCCAGCTTTCTGTGCACATGCTCTCTGCATAGACATGATCGTAGAGCATAATCCCTTTTGAGAAGCACCATGTTTTTGCTCTCTGTTTGTACAGCACCTAGCGCAGTGAGATGCTAGTACATGATGGGGCTCCTAGATAGTCTAGCAATACGTATAATGAGGACAATTATCCAAGAGTTTTCAAAAAGTTGGCCGAGGAGTTTGTTGAACCAGTAATGTTGATTTTTGCTAAGTCTTGGAGCACTGGGGAAGTTTCAGGACACTGGAAGAAAGCTAATGTTTTGCCGATTTTTAAAAAAAGATAAAGAGGATGGCCTGGGTAACTATAGGCCTGACATCAATCTCCAGCAAGATAATGGCACAAATGATACAGGAGTAGATTAATAAAGAATTAAAGGAAGGTAATGTAAATAATGCAAATCAACAGAGTTTTATGCAAAAGAGGTCCAATCAAACTTTTTTTTTTGTATGAGAGTAAAAGTTTGATTGAGAGAGTAATCCAGGAGTGGTCACACCAGTGCCAAATACAAAGGTAAAATGACCTCTCTACTCTGAATAGTATTGACATAATATACATAGACTTCTGTTAGGTGTTGACTTGATACCGCACAACATTGTGAAAAAAAGGCTAGAACGATGTTGAATTTACATGGGACAAATTAAATGGATTAGAAATCGGCTAACTGATATGTCTCAAGACGTAAATGTAAATGAGAAATTGTCATTGAGTGGGTATGTTCTCAGTGATCCTGCACGGATTGGTTGTTGGCTTTACGCTATTTAACATTCTTATTAAATGACCTGGAAGAAAACATAAAATGATCACGGATAAAATCTGAAGCCGACAAAAAAATGGCGGGAATGTTAAATAATAAAGAGGAGAGGTCTCTGATACAATGTGACCTGGATCGCTTGGTAAACTGGGCACAAGCAAATAGCATGCGTTTTAATATAGCTAAGTGTAAATGTATGCCTCTAGGAACAAAGAGCATAGGCCATGCTTTTAGGATGGGGGACCCTATCTCGGGAAGCAGTGAGTCTGAAAAAAGATTTGGAGATCATGGTGGATAATCAGCTGACTGCGAACGCCTGCTGTGATGCTATGAGACAAAAGAGCTAATACAATCCTGAGACGCATAAACGGGGAATTCTGAGTCAGAGTAAAGAGTTTATTTGACCTCTGTGTTTGGTACTGGTGTGAGCACTGCAGGAAAACTCTTTCAAGTTCTGGTAATGACAATTCAAGAAAAATATTATAATTTGGAGAGGGTTCACAGAAGAGTCAAGACAATGATTAAAGGATTAGAAAACATACCCTATAGTGACTGAGCTCCTTGAGTTCAACTATTTTGCTTAACAAAGAGAAGGTTAAGGATTGACTTGAGCGCAGTCTATCTGTACCTACATGGGAAACACATATTTTATAATAGGCTCTTCAATCTAGCAGGGAAAGGTATAATGCAGTCCAATGGCTGGAAGCTGAAGCTAGACAAATTCAGACTGGAAATAAGGCATAACATTTTTAATGGTGGGAGTAGTTAACCATTGTCATTTATGAAGGATCAGAGAGGATTCACCATCACCGGCAATTTTTAAATGGCGATTGGATTTTTTTCCTAAAAGATCTGCTCTAGGAATTATTTTGGGGAAGTTTTATGGTCTGTGTTATATAGGAGGTCAGACTAAAGGATCAGAATAGTCCCTTCTGGCCTTGGAACCTAGGGAAGTTGAAGTTACACTAAAAAATTCTACCATCAAAATAACACTTTCACTTTTAAAGGCCCCATCACTTGCTCTCATTTTAACTCTCTCTCTTGCTTTCAGTGACAGAAAAAACACTTTTCTCTCCTCCAGGGTAAACAAATTAAAAGTGAGAGTGAGTCGTTTTGTCTCCACTTTCTCAACTAGAAGAAAGAGACAGACATTTAAAATATGGGATTTCTCCCACCAAAATAAACAAAATGAAAAATTTCATTGCAATCTTTTTTCAAAGAAAATCCCTTTAAAAAATATTTTGAATAAAACATGAACTTTTCATTTCCCTCCCCGCAATTATTTTCCACAAGAGAGACCAGTTCCACCACAAACACATTTGCACAAGACAAGCTAGAGGTTAGTCATAAGATCTTGATAGCCTGCAAGTGATCCCAAATTGATAGAAATAACAGGAAAGGGCTGGATCGGTACAGAAGCTTGAAGTATCTCTGCTGACCACTGTGAGCAGTTCCATTTAATGAGTTGCTTGCTTTTAAAGTAGGTTTTCTGCCCAGATGCAACAGAGATTGAATCATTAGAGTAATTAAATCAAATAAAGGGGATAGGTGGGGTGAAGGGAAATGCAGTGGCTAGGATAAAAATGACATGGGCTATCAATTCTCATGCTTCAGGGCATAAAGTGATCAAACAACTGGGGATCAAGGAAATGATTCTCGTCATGGCATTGTATCACATTGTTATGGAGAATTTTCTCCTTCATTTGAGCAACTGGCATCAGTCTCTGCTAGAGACTAGGCATAGTACTGCAGTAGATCGGCTACTCTGCTATGGCATTTCCTACATTGCTAGAGTCTGCACCATAGTGAATAGCTGCAGATCAAATGATAAGCGTAGTCTGCTTCGTTTTCTTAGCACCATGGCAAAAGGCTGATGCGGATAAAAAAAAATCTACAAGAGGTTCTAAGGGTCTCTATGGTAGAAGCAGCGATTACAAAAACAAACTGAAATGACTCAGAGGGAGCCTAAGTTCTCTGAGTTGCCTATTGGTCCTTTCCACCCTACTGTTTGTTTTATTTTAAGGCTTCTAAAAATGCATCTTTGTAGGGGAAGAAATGAGTGAAACAGGAAAATGAGTCTTAAGTTCTTAAAGACAACACCCAAAGTAACTCTGAAGCTAAAATAAATAAGCCCCATCCATCCAGAGGCAGCATTGCCTTGTGCAGGGGACTAAAACTGATTTAGTCCAGAGGTCTGAGTTCCATGTTTAATTATGGTCCGTGGTCTGGGGTATAAATTTAGGACTCTATACTCTCCTAATGCCCAGCCATCTCTCATGATCATCACTGGGAGGTTAGCAGAGGGATCAAGGGGAGACTATGGTCTTTATGAAATAACTCAACTTTCAGGTATTGTTAATTTAATACTTTATGATTGCATTCTGGCCGCACTTAGTGAGAGAAACTTCTCCCTCCAGTAGCCTGCTATCCCTTGCCCTTTGTTCCTCCTTCTTCACCTCTTCTGTGGGGTATCTCCTGTTCTTCCTCAAGTATTTCCCTCCCAGCAGCAGCATTTCCTTCCCTCAGCATTTCCCTCGAGGCAGCAGCTCCAATTCACATCTCATTGCATGAATCCTTCTCTCTACTTGTCTGTTAAAATGATCAGCAATGACAGGGCTTATGCTGACAAGTAGCTTGGCCGAATTTGATTTTATTGTTTATAATATTTTGACAGATATGACTATTTTAAAGCATTTATATTTAAATCTACAGTATTGGAGCATTTTGGGAGGGGAGAGATCAGACCATATTTAATGACAGTACAGAGAACCTCAGCATTATGAACACCTCAGGAATGGAGGTTGCTTGTAACTCTGAAATTTTATAACTGAACAAAACGTTAGGTTGTTCTTTCAAAAGTTTATAACTGAACATTGACTTAATACTTATATTTCATTTTCAGACTGACCCCAAACTGGTTTCTCCTCCAAGCTTTCGGAATTGCCTGGAACTGAAAAATTAGTTATTTTGCCCAGTCTAGTAGGACAGGTGGGGTTCCATTTCTGACTCTGCCACTGATCTGCCTGTTACCTTGGTCATGTCACCTGGCCTCTGTTTCTCCTTTTCCTCCTCTATGCCCATTATCTCCTGGTCCCTTTAGACCATAAGCTCTTCAAGAACAACCCACAGTTATTCACATCGGTATCACGGTGAACACAAACTGTTAAAAAGGTAGAATGGAAGCAATTTATACCCTCTTTGTACCTACTTTGACACAGATGTATACTGTGAGACAGAGAATTAAGTCCTACTGAATTCAATCAAGTTTTAACTGATTATACTATTCCAAAGAGGAAAGAATCAGGTCCCAGTGGTTGGGGCCTGATCTACATACAATGTCACTCAGTTACAGACCTCAAAGTAGCAATACTTTCAACAAACAAACTTCAAAAGCCGACTCCAAGATAGAAACTGCAGAATTGGAATTAATATTGCAAACTACCATTAAATTAGGCTTGAATATAGACTGGGAGTGGATGGGTCATTACACAAAGTAAAACCTATTTTCCATACCTAATTTTTCCCCTACTGTTACTCACACCTTCTTGTCAACTGTTGGAAATCGGCCATCCTGATTATTACTACAAAAGTTTTTTTCTCCTGCTGATAATAGCCCACCTTAACTGATTACTCTCATTTAGTTAGTATGGCACACCCATTTTTTCATGTCCTCTGTGTATATATATATTCCTACTATATTTTTCCACTGCGTGCATCTGATGAAATGGGTTTAGCCATGAAGCTTATGCTCAAATAAATTTGTTAGTCTCTAAGGTGCTCCTCATTTATTACAGTATAAGTCATTGTGCATTAACCTACACATGCATGTTTCTACTCAAATTTGTCTCTGGCCAAGGTAAGTGCCCCATTACAATGATGCAGTAAAAACACCTCCTCAAATGGCATAGAACCATGGGCAACCTACTGAGGTCAACACGTGTGAAAGTGAGCACCTGCGTGACCTGTGTTGACCCTTAATCCTTCAGTAGCTATCCCACAATGACCCATTCTCTGCGATGGTGACCATTCTGGTCACATTTTGAACTCCTCTGCCTGAGGTACACTGAGACCCAAGCCACCTCCCACTATCCTTAAAACCCTCTGAGTGTTTTTGAAATGCCTTTTTTGATTGTCCACCCTGGTAGCATGCTTAGCAACTCACCCTGGTTGTGTGAAACTGCCCTGATGTCCAGGCCAGCGTCCATGAATGGTGGATCCCACATATGGTGGATTGGCAAACTCAAAGAAAAATTTGAGTGAGAAACTACTTTTAGACAAGGATTTTAGTCTATTAAGTTTAGGCTCCGTGAGCTTGTTATACTTTTTGCTTATATGTAAATTTATGTATCCATTATTATCCTGACTCAGTAGCTCTCTTAATCATAGGTGTGGACTGGAAGGGACCTCAAGAAGTTATCTAGTCCAGTCCCCTGCATTCATGGCAGGAATGAGCATTATCTCGACCATCCCTGACAAGTGTTTGTGTAACCTGCTCTTAAAAGTCTCCAATGACAGAGATTCCTAAATCTAAGTCTTTGAGAATATATTTGTGATTGGCTCACTATAAATGTGTTTCTGTGCTGTGATATTATAAAGAACCTGATCTGAAGGTGTGGGTACACCGCCTCTTTGGGAATAGGCTAGTTTACCTGGTAATTTCTGTGAGTGTCTGGTGACAGGGATGGATTCTACAGGGAATGCTCTGAGGGCTCGGGGGTTGTGTGTCTATCACTAGCCTGCACAGAAAGGGCAAGCGACCTGAAAATCAGTGCTTGTGCATGGCCAGGGGCTGTTGGTTTCAGGGAGCTGATACAGATAAGACTACTTCATGCTAAGGGTAGATAATGTTAAGGTGCCTCCCAACTCTGGGTACCCTTGGGAAGCATTACACAGCCTTACACACTTGCATAACAATGGTTCCTACTTTTTCCAACTTCAGAATGATTTCACAGTGACCAATAGCAATCCGGCATTACAAGCTTCCAGAATGCGATTGCCACTTGTTTCTCCTCTGTCAGTGCAACTCTCATTCTTGCGTCCATGCGCTGGAGGGCTGGCAGGAGCTTGGCACACAGACCCAGGAATGTGGTCTGTTGCATCCAAAAGTTCTGCTGCCACTGCTCAAAGTCCCCAAACTGGATTATGGTTCCATTCCAGTCAGTGCTCATTTCTCAGGCTCAGAAGTGGTGTGCCACCATTTGCAGCTGTCTACAAACACCTCCAACAATCTTGAGTTGTGGTGTGGTGTTTTGTTTTTTTTTTGCTATATCCTTCAACAAAGTGTCTTCAGAAGACATCCTCATGTCCTAGTTGTGTTATTTCCTTCAGGTCTGCAAATACAGGAAAACCACATGTCCTGTATTTGCAACATATGTGAGAATAGCACAGAGCTGTGCAGATCCATGCTTCTGTCAGAGATGATAGACATTGAAACGTTCCATACAAGGTTGTAGATTTTTTGTTAAAAGGGCACAGAAATTACAGGAGATGGATGTCATTATGGGATGGAGAAAGTTGCATGCTGGGAACTTGCGCCCTGGCTCTCAGAGATCCCTGGACGAGTCATTTCTGTCCCACAATACATTGTGAAAATTTATCAGAAGGTCTCGTGCTGGGTGATGATGTATGGCATACTGAGATTCCAACTTGTGGTGCACCTCACTTTACATTGACACAAGCACTCCTGGTGTGTATGTACAGCACTGACACAAGTGACCAAGTATGCACACACCCAAACAGTATAAAAACTTCATTGGGTGTACACTGATATATCTTGCATTCACCTCTGTTTGTAGTGTAGACCTGGCCTGGGTTCCAGAAAACCCAGAGGCTAAAATTTGCTTGAACAAACATTTCAGACAATTATGAATAATGAGCAAATTTGTAAAAAAATCACCACCTGTTTGTGGATAAATGAAAAGGCAGAAGAAAACACTGCGCTAAACCTGTTCACAGCCTGTTACGCAGTCAGAAGTATTTTGCCAGATTCTCAACTGGTGTAAATCAGCACTGGTGCACTGGTGTCAATGGAGCTCTGTGCTGATTTCCATGGGCTGAGGATTTAGTCCCTTATTGTTCTAGTTGTTTCATGTCTTCCCTTATTCTGAGTAATGTCACAGACCAGGTGAGCTTAAGGGACAAAAGCAAAAAGGAGCCACTGAGGTGCTTGTTCTCCGGAAAGTGATTGAAGTGGCATTTGAGCAATGACTGATTTATTTAGTATTCAAAATTTAGGGACTCTTTTGTCACATCATCCATCACAAATAAAAAAAAAATAGAAACTTGTTCGAAGCCTCAGGTATATTTTAGTTTGTTGTTCAGGTCAGTTCATTTCAATGCTTAATTTTTAATGGTTCATTTAACATAGCTGTTTTGACTAAAAAGTGTTTCTATATCCAAATTGTTTTGGGGTTCAGTACGTGACACTTTAGAACATCTGAAGTTCCAGCTAATAGACAGCTAGAAGTTGGAAGGCTGGTCATGTGGTTAAAAGCATTATACTGGGACCTAGAAAATCTGTGTTAATCCCCAGCTCTGCCACAGTCTCCCCGTGTGACCTTGGGTAAATCACATATGACTTGATCCTGCAAACTTGTCAACACGTGAGTAACTTTACTTGCACAGTAACTTCCATGTGTGTTTGCAAGATCCATGTTTTAATCTCTCTGAGACTCAATTCCCTAGCTGTGAAACAGGGATAATAGGAGTTCCCTACCACGTAAGTTATCGAGAATGAACTCATAATATTTGTGAGATGTCCAGCTACTCCAGTTGTGGTGAACATAGGGGCTCCTACCTATTGATCAATATTTGATGGGCTGTTGCATGTGGGAGGGTAAGAATGATTTTATGTCTTATTTCATAACTTTGCCATTGGTTTCAAAGACTGTTGACTATGAGTGCAAAACTACTTTTGGGCACTGGCATAAGCTCTGGTTTTTTAAACCTACATCTAATTTTTATCATTGTTGACAATGTCATCAATGGCTATTTTGCTCCTGGAGAATAATTTGCCATGTATTCCACTAATAAGTCGTCTGTAGCAATGACTAATGAAAAACTACACTTATGGGTAAAATGTACAAAGGCAGATAAGTCTTATTGACTTTAGGGAATTTTACCCACAGGGGTAAACTTTTTCCTGCGAGATTTTCATTGTGGTTTTCAATGTTGGGAAGCGGAAACTATATATAATCAATAAATATATTGAGGGTTAAATGTCACTCCAGACCTTCTGAGGCCCCAACTGTCTGGGTAAATTAATTAGTAAATAAGGTATCTGAATGGAAACAAACAACAGACCTGCTGGCAGCAGGGTTAGATACCAAAGTGTTACAAGAATTTGCCAACATTGGCATAGCTGAGTTGGTCTTAACAATGGTGGGAGGCATGGTAGAGGCAGGTGAAATGACTTGCCTATGAGTACTCAGGCCAGTGGCCAAGCTGGGAATAGAACCTCTACCTCCCACTTCAGTGCTTTAGCCACTAACTCACATTACCAGAGCAGAAGTCAAGAGGTTTAGCTTCTACTCTTAGTCCTGTCCCAAATCTGGTCCGTGGCCTTGCATATGTCCCTTCACATCTCTGTTTCCCCTCCCACTTTTGTCTGTCTTATCCAATCAGATTGTGAAATTTTCAGGGCAGAGGCTGTCTCATTACACGTTCATGCAATGCCGACGGTCAAGGGGTAATGCGGCCCTGATCTCAGGCATACTGCTTTCGCTAATGTGTGTGAAGGACTTTGAAATCCTCTAATGAAAAGTGCTATAAAAAGAGAAACTGCCATGTTCATACTATATAAGAATCCATTTTTAGTCACCTACGCTGGAGGAATGAATCAGCGTTCATGTTGCACTCCCTGTCAGTACCTGGCCTGAGCCAGGGAAGCTAATGATCCAACCAGCTGACCAAATGAGGCATGTTGTGCAAACACTAAGAAGTCACCTAAATAAAGGTGTCTGATTTCACTGACTCTAGAGGTGAGCTTAGCACCACTGAAAACCCAGCCACTATTTCAGCACCTAAAGATAGATTTAGGAGCCCCACTTGGGGCCTAGGAGCTTGAAAATCCCACCTGAACTATACAGTTGAAAGTACTTGTTGTGAAAGAGATCTTGGCACTCTCCATTTTTGTGATGACTCTTCTTCCCCCACCCCGCAATAGCATTATTTTGCTGTAATAATTCCATAGTAAACAAACTGCACTTTAAGACACAGACTTACAGTAGTCCTGTTTACTAGCACTTTGCCCTAGCTCCTTGCTTCTTTCTAAAACAGAATCTGCCGTGTTTTGCCATTCTCAAGTCACTGTACTGATTGCATAGTAGTCCATGGATGGGAAATCACCTGACAAAGAATACAATGGCATTTTAACATCAAGGCTTCCCACGGGAGACATTATACTTTCCAGGGGGGGAGGGATGCATAATGGCATGCCAAGCAGGATGTCACTTACACTCGATTGGCCACAATTGTCAGAGTTCACTTCCATTAAGCTTTGTGTCAGTTAAGAAACTCTACATCTGAGGCTGTGTGAAGCATTCTACCACTGCTGACTGCCCCGGGCTAGCCCAGAGTACCTATCTTGTCACTGGTTCTCTAGAAAACCTCGCTGAGAATTAGTTGCATATGTTGGCCAGCCTAACCATTTGAGGCAAGATTTTACAATCTGTCTTTGCCAAACACTTAACGTTTTAAAATAATAATAATAATAATCATAATAATATAACTAACTTTCTCACATTAATAACAAAAACAAAACTGGCTGGGAACTGGGGTGATTGCTTTCTGACTTTGTTTTTAAACCAAGTCTGAAAAATAAGCATCAGCTTGCTTTTAAAATGCAACGGTGACCATGCTGCACCTACACATCATCTACCCTGAAAATAACCAGAAAAATAAATAAATAACAATAACAAAATCTTTTGACCAAGCTTGTATTGAGAAAAGAAGAAACTCTGCATTCCTATCTGGTGTAGCCCTGGGAACTCATATGTGAGTGACAAAGACCAAACTTTTGTATTCTTTTGCAATATTCAAACATCATTTGAAAAGAAAGAGAGGGATGGCTGCTCTGTACAGATCTAAACGTAGTTTTCCACTCAAAAGCTTTCAGGTGGCTTCTCCATTGCTGATCTCATATCTTTATTTCAGGTTTTAGCTTACACAGGTGTTATTATTAAGAATTATTTGTAGCAAAGTGGTGCTTGGAGGCCCCATCAGAGATCAGAGCCCCATTGTGTGGGGTGCTGTACAAACTCATAGTAAGACACAATTCCTGCCTCCAAAAGTTTAAAAACTAAAACTAAGTCTAAGTCCTGGAAAACTGAAACCTGGTCTATGCTTAAAACTTCGGTCAACATAGCTACTGTGCTCAGGAGTGGGAAAAATTCGCATCCCTGAATTCTTCAGTTATGATGACCTAAATCCCAGGTGCTGAGATGGAGCATTTTCCCATCGACCTAGCTCCCATCGCTTGGGGAGGTGGAGTTACTACAGCAATGGAAGAACCCCTTCCATTGCTGCATAGCCCGAGCCATGCCGCTGACAATCCCATAGCAAAGACAAGCCCTGAGTCTGCAGTTGGATCCCAGCAGCTGTGTGGAATAGCACCAGTGAAGTCAAACTCTGAAGTCTGTGTTCAGATCTCCCTTTCTCCCACCCTTTGTCTGTCTTGTCTATTTAAGCCTATTTAAATACATAAGACAGGCAAAGGTTAGGTGTGTGTAGTCGGGGCACATTTCTGGAAGCTAAGAATGTTTAAGTTCTAATGCCAGATCTGGACCCTGTTCAACAAAGCATATTTGATTTCAATGGGGTTTAAGCACATGTTTAAGTGCTTTGTTTAACCGGGGCTTTTAACACTGGGACTCACTCTGTACTGTTATATAAGTCACTTATCCTCTATTCCAGTGGTTCCCAAACTGGGGTTTGTGAAATGTATCAGGGGGTTCTCAGAAAAAAATATTCTGTAGTGGTGGACAGAGTCGTCCCTACAGACTCTGGGCACGACTCCCGTGACCATGACTTCCTGGCAGAACAAGTTTAAGCTTTGTTGTAGTTGTGCGTTGTTCGCCTGGACTGCTCAAGACCCGAATGCTTGTGGGAGGAACGCTTTATTTGAGTTGACTTCTTAAATACCTTCATGCTGTTTCATGTCTGGTACTCCTCGATGAAACGTGTAGGAGGCTTAATCAAAGTGATATGAGCTACAGAAGTGAAATCTTGGAAGAGTGTTGCCATTTTCATAATATAATCAAATTAATCATGTAATGATAAATAATAAAGTAGCAATAAATTGTGTGTCATAAAAAAATATTTCCAAGATCAGCACTTTTATCATTTATGCTCAAGTAAGGGAGAAAATCCCTGGAAATATTCATTTTAAGGAGGGGGTTCGCAAGATTTGATATTTTTGTGAAAGGAGTTTTCGGCTTGTTAACGTTTGGGAACCACTACTCTTTTACACCAAGTGTTGGATTATTAGCCAGCATTTTACAGGGTCTGTGTACAGAGCCTAGCACAAAGGGAATCAAATCCCTGATTTGGACCTTTAGGAACTACTGAAACACAAATAAATAATAAAATGACATTAATGCAATGGTTTGTCACTAGGGGTCACTGATGTAATGAACCAGGGTGAAACTCCGCAGAGAAGAATTAACTGCAGCCAGAGGAGCCTTAAATAGACTGGTATGCAGCTATTCTACCTTTAAAGTGCCTTTGTGTTGTAAAGGCCGTACTGTTAATGGGGAGGCCATGTGGCCCAAGACAAGGAGCTTGGGGCTAGAGGGGTTTCCCAGCTGGAAAGCTCAGGAGGTGGAGAGAAAGAAGAAACCTAGAGACAGGTGGAGTACAAGAGTTGCTTCTTTGGGACAAAGCCATGCTGCCTTATCCCAGACTGGTGTCAAAGCGAGTTTATCTGCTTGACATTTCATACCTGCACTTTATGTAAATAAGGAAACTAAATGCTTGGTTGTAAACTACACTAAGCAAACACCCATTACTGCTCCCAATAGGAAACTGACCTGCAAAGCTCCCAAATCCACAAATGCCTAGCAAAGGGGTGACAATAATAAACTCTAAAATAAAATGAGTGTTAATATTCCTGGGGAGAGTGGAGAATTTTTCAGTCCTTGCCCTTTTGTGTATGTCTGGCTGGTTTATTTTATTATCAGGGAAGAAGTAGCCGCTGGATTTGTCTTTTTTGTAGGATATGTGTTTTCAAATCAGTGTGAAAAACACCAAAAGCCTGGGATAGAGGCTTTTTAACCTTCTCAAAAAAAAAAAAAAAAGGAAATAAAAAGATATCCATAAAAGGTGATACGGGTAATGGGTGTGATTTTAAAAGGCCCAGAGGGGAGATAGTTGTTTCACTTCCTTTGATATTAATGGGAATTTGGAGCCTAACTGCCATTTGTGCACTTTGGAGACCTGCCTCAATAATGAATTATGAATAATTGATCAATATTAATAGATAATGGATACCTGTATTCCTTCTCCAGGTACCGTAGCTATTCCTTCCTATAGGTTCTGATTCGGGTAAGCATTCCCATTCAGGAAAATACTTAAGCATGTGCTTAAATCACATTGCAGTGAATGGAATTCAAGTGGTGTCCAGCTCTCTGCAACATTGCTAGATATTAGAAGTGCTAACACACCAGGGCCCCAATCCAGTTAAACACTTAAGCCTGTGCTTACGTCCATTCCAGTTTAAGAAAGCCTTAACATCCAGGCTTAACTTTAAGCACATGCTTAAATTCATAGAATCATTGACTATTATTCAAACTTCAAACGTTTATGATCTCTCCTAGTAGGAAATAAATGACATTTAAGCATGGATTGGGGCCCTAGTGTGTTAACATTTCTAATGTCTAGCAATGTTGCAGAGGGCTAGACACCACTTAAATTATGCTGAACTAACAAACCCAATAACCTCAGAATTGGCTGGCTCATCCCAAATTCTAAGTACTATTTAACTGTTTGGAATAGTTGCTGCAACAAACAACATCTGGCAGTGTTTCCATTATCTATGTCATAAGTCAATGCTTGGAGTTCTTCAAGGTGTGAGTTATATGTCATTTTTCTCCTACTAGGAGAGATCATAAAGGTTTGAAGTAGTTGGAGGTGGCATTGAATCTCCAGCAAAACAAGATCTGAGGTTATGAAAATCTACAGATGCAGTCAAGTTGCAGATTGCAAAGGTATTTCAGAGCAGCAGTTGGATGCTGTCTATTACACAGGCGCTTGTACAAAGAAAGAGGTATGGAAATTAAAATTCTCTCTGGCTATGCTAAAATACCAAGGGAAATTCATAGCAAATCTGTCTACTATAGTTAGCTGTGTGACAGAGCTATTACAGAAAAATAAATAATGGCATTGGTCAAAAGAATGTCAAGCTGCTTTCAAGTTGGCTAAACAGCCACTTACATCCTCCAGGGTTTTAGTGCACTTTGTCCCAGCCCTGCCAATCTGTTAAACTACTGATGCTTCACAGTATGAGGTCAGGAGTGGTGATTTCTCACATAATGCCAAACAGTCCAGAAAAGCCAGTAGCATTTGCATTGCAAACACTTTAAAAAAAACGAGGAAAATTATGCACAGACTAGACGGGGGAGAGTTGCCACGAGCGTTCCCACCAAAAGCAAGTCAGCTGAAGACCACACGCACCTTTGTAGAAGGTTATTTGAACCTATATTAATTGTAGCTGGATAATGGGCCCAGTGGTGGTGACGGTAGGTTCTGGAGTCCCCAGAAGACAGTTGTAGGGAGCAGCCCATCAAAGAAGTTGCTCCTTCAATATCTTTCAGTCAGCAGTTGTTGTGCTCACACTCTCAATGCATTTTCCTCTAGTCTTTTCTTTTAAGTCCTCAAAGGGAACTGATGGTTCGACTGACCTCTCATATTATTTTGTCCGCCTGCATTAGGCCAAATTTTCACACACCGATGTGGTCATTGATTATCCAGTCCCACAGTTCTCTCATTTACAAACATTCGAGCTCAACGCAGCCCTTGAAATGCCATCAGGAGACCTTTTTGGTTGGACTATTTCAGTCTCTGTTTCCCTTTGCATCTTTCTGCATCAACATTTGTTATATACAGGACCCTCAGAGTTATGCAATACATTGGAATGAAGGTTGTCATAAGGCTGAAACAGTCAAAACCACAGGTTATAATAATTGGAAGAAGGTTGTTCATAAGGCTGAAACATTCATAACTCTGAACAAAATGTTGCGCTCATTCTTTCAAAAGTTTACCACTGAACATTGACTTAAAACTTTGAAACTTTACTATGCAGAAATAAAATGCTGCTTTCTCTTTTTTTTTTTAGTAGTTTGCATGTAACACAGTACTGTTACTGTGTGTTTTTTGGTTGTTTGTTTGTTTGTTTTCTGCTGCTGTATAATTATGTACTTCTGCTTCCAAATGAGGTGTGTGGTTAACCAGTCAGTTCATAACTCTGGTGTCATAAGAACATAATAATGGCCCTACTGGGTCAGGCCAAAGATTCATCTAGCCCAGTTCCTGACTTCCAACATGTGGCCAGTGCCAGGTGCCCCAGAGGGAATGAACCAAAACACGTAATAAATCAAGTGATCCATCCCCTGTTGTTCATTCAGCTCTGGCAAACAGAGGCTGGGGACATCATTCCTGCCCTCCCTGGTAATAGCTATTGATGGACCTATTCTCCATTAATTTATCTAGTTCTTTTTTTGAACCCTGTTATGGACTTGGCTTCACAACATCCTCTGGCAATGGAGTTCCCACAAGTTGACTGTGTGTTGTGTGAAGAAATACTCCTTTTTATTTATTTTAAACCTGCTGCTTATTAATTTCATTTGGTGACCCCTATTCTTGTGTTATGAGAAGTAGTAAACAAACTTCCTTATCTACTTTCTCTACACCGGTCATGATTTTATAGACCTCAATCTTATCTCCCCTTAGTCGTCTCTTTTCCAAGCTGAAAAGTCCCAGTCTTATTAATCTCTCCTCATGCGGAAAGCCATTCCATACCTCTAAGCATTTTCGTGCCCTTTCTGAACCAATTCCATATATCTTTTTTAGCTGGGCAACCACATCTGCATGCGGTATTCAAGATGTGGGCATGCCATGGATTTGTGAGAGAGGCAACATGATATTTTCTGTCCTATTATCTATCCCTTAATTATTCCCAGCATTCTGTTTGCTTTTTTGATTGTCCTGCACATTGAGTGGATGTTTTCAGAGAACTATCCACAATGACTCCAAGATCTCTTTCTTGAGTTGGTATCAGCAAATTAGACCCATCATTTATATGTATAGTTGGGATTATCTTTCCAATGTGCATTACTTAGCATTTATAAACATTAAATTTCATCTGCCATTTTGTTGCCCAGTCACTCAGTTTGGAGATCCTTTTGTAGCTCTTTGCAGTCTGCCTGGGTCTTAACTTATCTTTAGTATTTTGTATAATCTGCAAATTTTGCCACCTCACTGTTCACCCCTTTTTCCAGATCATTTCTGAATATGTGAGAAGACTGGTCCCAGAACAGATCCCCGGGGACACCACTCTTTACCTCTCTCCATTCTGAAAACTGACCATTTATTCTTACCCTTTGTTGCCCTATCTTTAACCAGTTACTAATTCATGAGAGCACCTTCCCTCTTATAGCGTGGCAGCTACTTTGGTGACAGACCTTGCCAAAGTCTTTCTGAAAATCTAAATACACGATATCCACTGGGACCACCTGGTCCACATGCTTGTTGACTCCTCAAAGAATTCTAGCAGATTGGGGAGTCTAGTTCATAACTCTGAGGTTCTACTGTAGGTGATTTGAACTTCCATAAACTTTTCCCCTTTCCCACAGTTAGGTTCACAATTAGGGTAAATTTTGCAGGCCCTGGTTTTATAAAAATCTAAAATGGAATCTCACTGCATGCTTGATAAGTGAGTGTCCTCTGATAGTGTTGTGTTCTTTAGAGACTTTTCAAAACTGCCCTTGGGAGGAAGAAGTGCTAGAAATAAGCAGAGAAATATTGGGGATCCCTTTGTGTTAGAGGATAAATTTAATATGTTCAATACTATACCTTTACCCAGGTTCGCCACGTTCACTCACATTCAGTTGTCATTGTAATCATTACCGGGACCTCTAAAGGCTAAGGGCTTAAGCTGGTACAGCGTGAGCTAAAGGAGGAAGTCTCCTAATTAGGAGCTGCAGCAGAATCATATCATCTGTCGAAAGGATTGTGTCTCCACACATTGTGACCGAGTAATTTTCACACCACACAAAACATGATGGTGGGTGAGGTCACAAATATTTCAAAATCAAGGGTCACACCAAAAAGCAAGTACAGCAAGAGCTGTGCTACTAATGGTAGTGGCATTTTCACTAAACCCCCAAGGCAACAGCAGTTGGTATGAGACAGGGTCATTTAGAGGCCTTCATAAAGAGATGAAAATATAGGACATAAATTTTCATCCAGCTGTCCTGAGCCTATTACTGAGGTCTTGACCATTTTTCAGGATGGGAGTGGGGGGCAATAGGTACCTGTATAAGAAAAAGATTGGGACTGTCCCTCTAAAATTGGAGCATCTAGTCACCCTATCCATGTGCCACAACAACAGTGGTGTTTTAGGAATGGTGGGAAGGAGGAAGAGGGCAGTGGAGTCCCAGGGAAGTTCAGGGAGGGTATTCCATGAACACGGATCAGCATGGAAGAAGATACAGTGAGATTTGTGGAAGAAGCGGACAGATGTGCAGCATCGATGGCAGAGGAGACAAAGAGATGAAGTGATAAGTGATAAGAGACAAGAGCAGGCCAGGACTGACTTAGGCTGCTTTGTACTTTTAGAAGTATTTTTGCAACATCGAGCCTGGCTTATAGTGTGTATTTTCCCAAAAACGGGATTAGTTTGCTGTATATAGTTTGGAAAGTGTAACATTGTACTCTCTATTCCCATAAGGCCTGAGCCAAAGCCTTGTGAAGTTAAGGGGAATTTTTCCATTGACTTCTCTGGGCTCTGAATCAGGCTCATGGCCCACAGATCCAAAATGAAAACTACTCTTTTTGTCCTGTTGCTAGAATAGGGCAAGTTCTTATACTGCAAGCTTTCCAGACTGTCTCTCCCTTCTATATGCTTGTACAGCACCTAGCACAAAATGGCCCTCGTCCAGACTGGGGCCTCTGGATGCTATTGCAGTACTGTTCAAAACTATGACAAATGCCAGGATCCATTATTGCAAGAATCACAGACTGACAATCTAAAGTAATAAGCTCTATCTAGCTGAACCGTTGAGTAAGCAATGGATGAAGGTGATTTATGGGTAATGATTTCTAAAGTCCCAGACCTTGTATAAAGATTTCTATCTGGGTTACAAATGGAGTATTCAACTGTAGATAAAATGAAGTTGCTGGGTAGTTGGCTGCCCACGTTAGATGATAGACAGTTCAGCACATTGCCTAAATAGCTGGGAGCAGTGCCAATTAAAGTGAAATTCTCCTGCTTCAACATCACATTACAATCCTTGTAAACAGATTGGCAAATCAAAGAACAGAGTTCACTGAAATATTATAGTGTGTAGATTTTGGAGGAACTTGTGAAAATTCTTAAAACTTCACTAAAACGCATAATAGGGATCATAAAGCACAAACAAACTATTTTAGGCAGACAGTTAAAATTGGGAGAGCAGCAAGGGGAAATCTTATACCCTCATGTTAAAGTCCAGAGCACAAGGTTCAAATGTCTGGTTCCATTACAGAAATAGCCTCTGCTCTATCAAAAGGAGGGTTTCTAAGTACAGAAGAGAGCTCCTTAGACGTTACGTTGAGACGGAAAGATGAATGTGACGTCGGCCATAGGCCAACAAGTTTAGCAAGGAAACGGTGATAGTCAAAGTACAGACGTGCCCCTTTCCAAAATATTTCTTGATCTGATATTGTGAGTGGAGCTGACTGAATAATCTCTATGAATAATAATTACTTTTGTGAATGCTGGCATTTTTTCTCTCTACCAAGTAATGATTTGCAAACAATTCTTATGTGCAAACATTCTACCATAATATTCCAAGCAACATCATGTTGGTGTTGTTTACTGAATATGTGTTTGCAAATTGATCCCTCCTCTCCCCTCCCGCCCCATTTCCTGCCATCTGGAACTACAAGTCCTGGTAAAGAATTCAAAGGGATGGTGTGAAAATGTTATTCAAGTGTATTTTCTTGGAAATGCTGTGAAGAGGTCCAGAAACTTACGCAATGGGAGTAAATGGTCTGAAGCTTCAGGGGCACATTAAATGTCTAACAGCAACAGAAGCAAAGACTCTGGCCATTACATACACAGGCTCTGATGTCTCCCAGGAAGGCTGGGATAATTAGTCCTGGTTCACTGACTTGGACTCAGAGGTTCCTGATGAAAAGGACATAACACCAGGCTCAAACTGAGACTAATTGGGAACAATGCACATCTGCAGACTCTGATGTTACTAATCCAGCTCCTGTTGAGGATGAAGGATTGGAGCAAGAGAATATTCCTGAAGCACTGACAAACTGAAGTCGAGGATTAGAAAAGCCTCCGGAATGCCTGAATTGTTAATATATCTCCAAGTTGTCGGTATAAACAGTTGCACTGGAAAGCAAGTCAAAAATGATTTTACCATAGTGCTTTTCATGACAAATCATAATAAATTTGTTTTTTTTTTAATGGGTTTGGTAAAGCCATTTAACCTGGCAGTTAACAGCAGCAGTATGCAAATTGCAGAGGACAAGGTCTTGTTTCCTCAGTACAGAACTGTTGAACTGATTCAGACTGTTTCATGGGGCTTTACACTATGTAGTCACATGTACCTCATTCTATGTAGAAGATACAAAGTAATAGAAGAATGCTTAAACTCTGCACATGAAGAATGGTTAAATCTGTTAATTGAACTTTCTGGCAACTCTAGAGTTCAGAGCATAGTCTCCCAGACACAAGTAGGCCAGGCAATTTATACTATCAATCCAAAGCAGCCTAATCGTGAAGAGTTTATTATGAAAGCTATACAAGACTCCACCATTTTGGATCATGGAGATTCATGCTGACATGGTCTGTGGTTTCAATCCACATGGAGTTTGCACCCAGAAACTTTGCTTTGGGTGTCACATTTGAATGAACCCCAAACCCCAAAGCGAAATTCAGTTGAGAACGGCAAGTTTCGTCCTGTTTTGTGTCAGAGTCAGGTGCAACCATAAACTCCATGTGGCTCATTGTCCCAGGTTTGCTAGAAATCAGAGCTAAGTTCACTGAAAAGGCTAGTGAGTCTTTGCAAACATTTCACTTAACTTGGCTGGGATACAAGCTTGAAAGACAACTTGGAACCTGATGAGTTTTGCTCTGTGTAATACTTATTTTTTCCAAGATTTTTGTGCAGTTGGAGGAAAGATCTTTTACTAGTTACGTATTTGAGAGTGAGGGCTTCATAAAATAGAGCAAGAAATAAAAGTGTGAGAAAACACTTATCCACTAGTACCCATAACTCCAACACATGCAACAAGTATTTCAGTTTTACACACTTGCAGTTTGTTTTTCATTTTGTCTCCTGATCGTTTGGCTAGATTGGCTTTGCTGCATCTTTGAAATAAATAATGTGTCTTTATCAGGACATATAGCAAATGAAACATCATGGATAACATTGCACCATCTACAGTGTCTGTGCAGCTGGCTGGATTCTTTCTTTTTTTCCTCAAAGCTCATTCCAAACATGCTGTAATGTTCCTGAAGTATCATGGCTCATTCAAGACAGACTGACAAGCACACAAAAGAGTCAACTGAGATATAATTTTGGAAAGGTTAAGGGAAATGAGTATTTACAGTGAGTGCATTGGTAGAAGAATCTAGTGATTCACATCTGGTGAGGGTTTCATTTGACTGTCACAGGTAACAAACACAACCGTCTGATTTGTTTTCAGAACACACTTTCTATGAGGTAAATGTAAAAGTCTCCCATACAAGATTCTCAGATGGTCCAAATGGATGAAACCTATTGAGGATCTTCGGCCATTGACACCAGCTGAGCCTCTGGCCCTCCTTGTATCAAGTCAGTGTGATCAAATATCAAAATGCTAGATCAGATCTCATGTGCAATATCATAGGTAAGAAGAACAGGACCTTGAGAAGCCACAGTTATTCATGTGGACCCCACCACCAGGATCTGTAAAATCAACTACATTTGAGTACTTCTCTGCCTGCCAAATCTGATGTTATCAAAATCCTATTAATCAAAACTAATGAACAACATAGTGTCAATGTTCGCTACCAATTCTCAGAAAAAGAGCAATACAAAAAATTCCATCTCTATTCCCTGTGAGCAATCGGGGCGAAAAAAAACAACAGAAAAAAAAAAAATTCAGGATTCCATCCATTCAGGGAAACTAGTTGAGATGAGAGATGGGAAATGACTGAAATTATCCTCAAGTGCAGAAGGCCAGTGAAAAACCTATGTATCTCTTGAATTCTATTTTGAGGACGTAAGTGGGAGTTAAGTGCTGCACAACCTTGTGCTGGTTCACTGCACATAGGTGAATCTCATCTAATAGAATACAAATTTTGGCTTTGAATAAGCATGACATAGGTCCCCTGAATTGGGAATTCCATAAGAAAGTTGAAAGAGTCTCAGATCTCAAGCGTGCTTCACCCCACAGGGGTAACTGAGAGCAGGGAACAAGTGAGAAAGATTAGGGAAGTATTCATCTCTCTCTGTGTCCACACAATTATAGGTGACTATTGTCTAACTGGGTTGTTCGTTGACTAACTGCTAGATATATGGTGAAACACCTGGATGGTATATGCACAGAAACACACAGGGTTCGAGCAGGAAGTCTATCATGTGTCAGTAATTTTAGTTAGGGTGAGTTAGGAGGGTGATACTATAAAAAGAAATGGCACAGAATAATTAAGGAGAGTTCATCACAAATTCTCCATCAAAAATTTGTAAGAAAATTTGCCTTCTTTCCAAAACAAACATTTTGGCAGAATATTTAGTTTCCTTTGGACTTCTCAGTTTTTCAATGAAAAACCAAAACATTTTCAGATGTCAAAAAATGAAAAAAACAATGTCCAAAATCTAAAATTGTACAGAAAGTAAGAATCAGAAGAAATCTTTGCCCTGAAACTGCACCAGGCTTGAAGCAAACATTAGTTAATTAGGTTGGTTTGGTTTTCGCTTCTCTACTAACCTTCCATGTTCTGGTACCAGCTGGGATTGGAGGCATAGGTGCTGGATAAATTACAACATGAAAGGCCATTTTAATGGTATTCAAGATGGCAGATAGGAGCAAAAAGTATTTTAAATCTCAAAACAGCCTGTTCTTGTGAGATTTCTGTCTCATTTGTTCAGATGCTTGAGATATAGGCCTATCCACTCTGTAGGTGTTTTCTGAACCCCTTTTAAAACACAACTTGAAAATAATTCAGCTTGAATAAGGTTTGGTGGCCCTATGTGGATGAGGTGAAACAATGTTTATGCTGAGCTTGGAAACTATAGTCTAGCCTTGGTTAAAACTGTATTTATTACCTCATTCAGTAAACACAGTTCATGTCCCAGCATCAAGAGAGACGCCAAAAGCATCAGATAATTATCTAGGATTTTGGATGCTTATGTAAACCAAACCTCCAATTTTCAGAGGTGCATTGCTACCAACTCTTTCTAAAAGCAGCAGAGAATCCTGTGGCACCTTATAGACTAACAGACGTTTTGGAGCGTGAGCTTTCGTGGGTGAATACCCACTTCTTCAGACGTCTGAAGAAGTGGGTATTCACCCACGAAAGCTCACGCTCCAAAACGTCTGTTAGTCTATAAGGTGCCACAGGATTCTCTGCTGCTTTTAGAAAGAGTTGGTAGCAATGCACCTCTGAAAATTGGAGGTTTGGTTTACATAAGCATCCAAAATCCTAGATAATTATCTGATGCTTTTGGCGTCTCTCTTGATGCTGGGACATGAACTGTGTTTACTGAATGAGGTAATAAATACAGTTTTAACCAAGGCTAGACTATAGTTTCCAAGCTCAGCATAAACATTGTTTCACCTCACTTTTCTCCTTATAAATGGCCATTTTTGAAAGTGAAATTTTCACAGAAAGGGTCACTTTGAATAATTTGGCATCATACTGTGGGATTTTTGACTGCTTTTCAGGCTTTTGCACTGCTGTTTCTAAGTTGTGGTTTTTCAAGTGTGGACACGGACACCTCCTGGGGGTTTCCATAATGAAATATGGAGAACAGCAATGAGAGATCTGGACAAGGAGGTCAATGACAGGAGATCTATATGAAGCATCTGAAAAGAGCTTGGAAAATCCCTGTTTGAACCGCGTTTGCAGAGACAAGACCTCAAGCCTTGGCACCAGTTAAAGCATTACTCTGCATGCTGTATCCTTGAGATAATGTATTCCTGTGGTTATGTTGTCTGGAGTACCTTAAGACGGATTGGGTTAACCAGTCTAAGGAAAAAAGAAAAAGAAATAAAATTACCTCCTCAAATCTTTATTGCCCATTTGAGCTATTTTGCCAAGTTCCTAGATACCAATTTCTTGTTTCCTTTTTTGCTTTTCATTTTAGCATTTATTTGCTTCTTTGTTTGGATGTTCCCATCAACATTTCTTGAGGACATCTAATAATTTAATACCAAAATGCAAACATGCTGACTATGTTCGCCTTAAATAGACTCCCTTAGGATTAACTAGACAGTCCTATTGCATTTCTTAGGCAAACCTGGAAATAGATGAACTATACATGGTGCCTGCAGGTCAAAACTTAGGCTGTGTTGACCACGTGAGGGAGCAACTCCAAGCTTAAGGCTTTCGTTATAATGCCTGCTTAGGCTCCCAGTGCTTCTTAGCTCTGGGCTCTGAGGGAACCATAATGATTGTAGTTATTGGTTGGCAGCTCTTGAAACAAGTGCTTCTCATTGGCCTACAGTTCCCTAAGTGAAAATACCACAAATGGCTCTTCTGTGAAATTTTTGTAGTTCATGAATAACTTCTTCTCCTGAGTTTTCCAGCCTGTTGGAGATCTCAGGAGACTCTGATAATACTGAGTTTCTCTCTGATGGATAAGACTATGGAACAAAGCTACATTTCAAGCAATGCTAGCATCTTCTTTAGTTTTCCCTATCTGTAACAAAGGGATGGTATGCCTATCTGCAAGAGGTTGTGAGGATTATTCCCTGAAAGTGTAAGATTTCCTGGTGTACTCGTATCTTCCTCCTCAACATCACTTGGTGGGAGTTTCATCCAGTTTGGGTCAGTCATATTTTCACGTCTTTGTGCATACACATGTAATGGCTTATTTCTGGAAAGAGAATGCAGTTGACTGGCAAAGTGAAAAAAGGTAGTTTATTTACAGGCAGGGGCAGCTCAGGCCCCCAGGCACACCAAGGCTTCTTGGGGAGGATGCCGCGGGGGGGGCACTCTGCCGGTTAAGGGCAGCCAGGCAGGTGCCTTCGGTGGCATGCTGCGGAGGGTCTGCTGGTCTGCGGGCTTCGCTGGACCTCCCGCAGGAGTACTGCTTTGAAGGGTCATACAGGCACGCCTGTGGGAGGTCCACCGGAGCCATGGGACCAGAGGACCCTCTGCAGGCACACCTGTGGGAGGTCCACTGAAACTGTGGGACCGGCATCCGGCAGAGGGCTCCCCGTGGCATGACGCCATGCTTGGGGCAGCGAAATGTCTAGAGCCTCCCCTGCTTACAGTATTCCTGAATCTCCAGCTAAGGTCAAGTTGCTTTTGTGCGAGGTGCTGTGCAAACGCAGTAATGAACAGTCCCTGTTTCAAAGAACTTACAATCTAAACAGACTTGACAAAGAGAGATAATAATTCTTCCTTTCTCCTTTTACATGCGGGGGAAATGAGGCACACAGAGATTAAGTCACTTGATCAAGCTCAGGAATTCTGTGGCAAATCTGGGAATTATGCTCAAATCTTCTGCGTCCCAGCCTCATGTTTTTGGTCACTCCCACAAAAATCAATTTAATTTTACACCATAGACAAATTCTTTTCCATGGAGGTAATTATACGGGGGTAAACACTGTAGTATCTGAGTGCTTTGCAGTCATGCATTAAATAACATGGCTAACATCTATCATGTATTGTTTGGTTATGCTGGGTATAAGGACTGGAGAGCAAAAAAGAAAACCTAAAAGCCCCTTATCCAGACAGGCAGGATTCCCCCAGCTCAGGCACTGAGGAAGACAGCCATAAGGCTACTTCTTTGAGGTTACCCTCATAAGCCCTCTTGGAAGGGGACATACCAGGGATGGGACTAGGGGGTAGCAAGGGCTTAGGGATGAAGTGCATTTGGCATCTCCATGAAGCTGACATAACTTAAACAGGCCTCCAAGGCTGTCTAAATTATGTCAGGAGTCACTCAATCCAGTGGAACAGCCTATGATTAGGAAGGCACAAAGGTGGCTTTAAACTTCAATCTCAGTTCCTATGGTTGGCATTCTGTTTCTTTGTTTTCTGACTTTTCGGTTGTTAGGGTTCAGTTCTTGATTTAGTCCTAAGTGGAGTTCAGGATCTGGGTCAAGAGGTGAACAGAGCTGAATGGTTTGCTAATAGAGATCAGAATATGATTACATTTAACATCCTTGTAGGGGGGAAACTGCCAAAGAAATCCACTAGAGTAGCATTTTAATTTCAAAAGGGGGAACCACAAAAAAATGAGGAAGCTAGTGAAATGGAAATTAAAAAGAACAGTCACAAAGGTGAAATGCATGCAAGCTGCATGAAGACTATTTTAAAACGCCATAATAGAAACTCAAACTAAAACTATACACCAAAGAAAAAAACAAACAAACAAACAGTAAGGAGACCAAAAATGATGCCATGTAAACAGCAGAGTAAAAGAGGCCATTAGAGACAAAAGGAGCATAGACGATGGCCGTCAAGTGTAAAAATATAATTAGGCAGGCTCAGGAAGAATGGGAAGAGCAACTGTCTAAAGACACAATAACTAAACAGCAAAGTTTTAAGTACATCAGAAGCAGGAAGCCTGCCAAATAATCACTGGCTAGAGTGTACTTGGACTGTCAGAAAGATTTAGACCAGGTTCCTCACCAAAGACTCTTAAGCAAAGTAAACAATCATGACATAAAAGGGAAGGTTCTCTCATGGATTTGTAAATGGTTAAAAGACAGGAAACAAAAGGGTAGGAATAAATGGTCAGTTTTCAGAACAGAGAGGAGATAACAGTGGGTGTCCCCAAGAGATCTAGACTGGGACCAGTGCTTGTTCAAATAGTCATAATGACGCAGAAAAAGGGGTAACAGTGAGGTGTCAATATTTGCAGAACATACAAATTACTCAGATAGTTAAATCCAAAGCTGATCTGTCACGGTGTCCCCGGGCGGCGATGCTCTGGAACTGCTCCCACAAAGCCAGTCAGGACTTTGGGGAGCCTCCTCTCCCTTGGAGCAGACTGTCTCAGGGCAAGATACTCACACAGCTTCAACCTTCCTGAGTCTGACCTTGGAGCATTCAACATATGCCCTTTGTGCGCTCTACAGCGAGTCCATCCAGGTGGGGCCCTGGGGAAGCCAGAGGGCCTGCACACACCCTTACTTCGCAGTCAGACATGACTCTTAGCCAGCCAGTAAAACAGAGGTTTATTAAATGACAGGAACACAGTCTAAAACAGAGCTTGTAGGTACAGAGAACAGGACCCCTGAGTCGGGTCCATTCTGGGGCCCAGCGAGCCAGATAATCCCATCTGCCCTCACTTCCCATCCCCCGCCAGCTCCCTAATGAAACCCCCTCCAGCTCCTCCTTCTCTGCTAAGTTCCTTTCCCAGGCCAGGAGATCATCTGACCTCTTTGTTCTCCCACACCTTTAGCATCCCCTTGCAGGGGGGAAGGGCCTGGGCCATTAGTTGCCAGGAGACAGAGTGTCGGCCAGAAACTGAGGCACCCACACAATATTCAGAGGAAACATTAAGAACAGACCCACTTCGTCACGGGATCTCAGAAAAGTGGGTGACCAGGCAACAAAATGGCAGATGAAATTCAGTGTTGATAAATGCAAAGTAATGCTCATTGGAGAACATAATCCCAGCCATACATACAAAATGATGGAATCTAAATTAGCTGTTACCATTGAAGAAAGATCTTAGAGTCATTCTGAATATTTCTCTGAAAACATCTGCTCAATTTATAGCAGAATGTTAGGAACCATTAGGCAAACAATAAACAGTAAAACATAATGTCTTTATATAATTCCTTGATACACCCATGCCTTGAACACTGCATGCAGATCTGGTCACCCCATCTCAAAAAAGATATATTAGAATAGGAAAAGGTACAGAAAAGGGCAAGAACATGATTAGGGATGATCTGTTAGAAATCTACAAAATCATGAATGACATGAAAAGAGTAAGTGTTAGTTACCCCATCACATAACACAAGAACTAGGGGTCACCCAATTAAATTAATTAGCAGCAGTTTTAAAACAAAGAAAAGGAAGTATTTTTTCCAGACAATGCAGAGTCAACCTCTGGAACATGTTACCAGGAGATGTTGAAGGTCTGTAAGGAGGTGCCCTGGCTCCCCGCCGCACCTGAGGGGGACGAGCCAGAGCAGGCACCTCTGTGGGCGGAGCCAACGCTTCCTGTCCCCGCCCCCCGGAAGTCAAGGGTGGGACAGGAAGTATAAAGGCCCGGCCCCAGAACTCAGTTGCGGGCTGGCTGCCAAAGATGACAGACGCTGAGGCCCAAGCTCCCGCTGGGCCCAACCTGCCTTCTGCCCGGTATCCGGAGGAGCGCTGGCCGGACCTGCCTCGTGCCCGGTATCCGGAGGACCCCCAGCCTGACCTGCCCGGTGCTCGCTATCTGGAGAAGCGGTCGGAGTGTCCTACCTCCCAGTATCCAGAGGAACCCATGGTCTGAGACCCCCCGAACTAAGCCAGCGGAGACCAGGTACAGGGAGAGGGGGAACTGGAGGTAGCCCGGGGGTAGCCGACCCTAGTCTGGCCCCTGGGGACTGTGAACCCATGTCAGTGTGTTGCGGCCTGGATTCCCCACTGACTGCAGCGAACCCTTGTCGCTGCTAGGGCCCCGGGCTGGGACGCAGTGGAGTGGGAGGGCCTGCGTCCCCTCCTGCCACCCGTCTCAAGGGTGGCAGATTCCCCCCTCTGACCGGGGCCTGAGGAGGCCTCTTGTAGAGACTGTTTGTACGGTTTGCTCAGCCCCTGAGGCCAGAGCTGAGCCGAACTATTGCTGGCCCTGACCAGGGGCTTGGCTTATAGACTGTGTTTGCTCAGCCCCTGAGTGCAGGAGCTGAGCCTGAACTATTTGCTGCTGCCTTAGAGAGTCCACCGAAGGGTTTGGGCTATACAGACTGTGTTTGCTCAGCCCCTGAGTGCAGGAGCTGAGCCCGAATCATTTGCCTGCCCGCCCTGCCCCAAGGGCCGGCTTTAGACGCCGTGCTCGGGCTCGCCTCTACTCCCAGTCTCTTCCGTCCCTATACCCTGCCGAGGTGGCCCAACGTCGCAGACTGCCATGTGTAAGGAGGCACCCTGGCTCCCCGCTGCACCAGAGGGGGACGAGCCCTAGCACGACCGGTTTACAAGGTCAAAAGTATAACTGGGTTCAAAAAGAATTAGATAAGTTCACGGATGATAGGTCCATCAATGGCTGTTTGCCAAGATGGTCATGGACACCACTCCATGCTCCAGGTGTCCCTAAACCTGTAACTGCCAGAAGCTTGGACTGGATAACAGGGGTGGATTGCATGACATTGCCATGTTCTGTTCATTCCCTCTGGCACTGGCCACTGTGAGAAGCCAGGAGACTGGGCTAGACGGAGCATTGGTCTGACCTACTGATTGTTCTTATGTTCTAAACTTTATCTCTGCAGGCATGAGTATGAGAAACTTGGGACTAGATCAACAAAGGTACTTAGGATCCTAACTTCTATTCATTTCAATGGAAGTTAGGAGCTGAAACACCTTTGTGGATCTCAGCCTTATTTTTCTAAAGGCATGAAAATGGAGATTCTCATGTCATCACGTGATACAGAGTTTTAAAATAGCCCATCAAAATAACAAGACTTGCAATAAAATTGGTAGATTTGATAACACTCAAAGTGACTTTTCCAAACACTCTACCTATTTGTGCACGTTTCAGCCAATCAATGAGCAGAAACAATATCCCGTGACCTAGTTCAGCTCACAGGAAAAGTGAATCGTCAAAAATCAATACTGAAAGAAATAGTTGCAGTGGATACTTTGTACCAGAACAATTACTTTAACTATTGCAAATTTTGAACAAATGCCTAACGTCTGCCAGAGGATTTTTTGAAAACAAAAATAAGAGCTAAATTAATTATTTAAATTGTTCACTTCAGATAATTTGTCCATCTTAACCTAGCACTGATCTATTGTTTTTATCATTAGGACGAGATGGTTTGGACCAGCTTATTAGCTTTTGTGGATCCCATTCTTAGGCACATAATTTTCCACGTGCACTGTATAGGGAGCCTTGGTGCCTAATAGTGGGCTATGGATTTGACTAGGTGGAAGGATGCCTAGGGGTTAGTGTGATGCTATGAGCTCCTCAGTGACAACTGAAAAAGGGCCTCCCACACTGTAACTCCTATCAGGCTTCATTACCCCCCACCATGCTGTAGTCATGATATAGATCTAAAAGGTGTCACATAAGAGATCATATGTAAACTGGTGATTCTCTGCTCCCGAAAATCACTGAATGATCTATGTATGGGTTGTGTCCAAAATGTTATAGATGTGAGCCAGAAATGTGCTTGTCTGGGAGATGGTGGATAAACGCAGCCTGCACTAGACAAAGAAATGTGGATTCCCCTATCTTGATTACAGGTCGAGGACACTGGAAGTCAATTTCCATATAAGGTAGACAAAGCTGTCAAACTAACAAGCAGTAGAGGAAACAATTTAGTAAGAACATGGGGGGAAGGGAGTCCAAATCTGCACTCCCAGGAAGTCTTCCTAGCTCTTGAGGCAAAGACAATGGACTTTAGAAAACGAAGCAGGGAGTAAAAAGTCATTTTTGTTATCTGTTGTTTAGGGGCCACTGGGAACTTTACCTTTGGAGCCTGTGAATGATGGAGCCTCTTGGCCTGAAGGGCAGGCACTCCTGCTACCTTGCTATAAGGGAGAAGTTGTTTTAGACAAATATAGGACTTGCTAGGGAGGAGTTTTCAGCCCTAGAAAATATGTTTTGTTTTGTTTGTAACCAGACCAGTCTCTTTTTTACTTGTTTAGCACCACTTAAATCTCTGTTCTTTGATAATAAACATTCTTAGTTTTACTGTAACCTTCCTAGTGCTGTTATATTGAAGTAAAGTGTGAGTCTTCAACTAAACTAACAGGGTGGTGTGTGGTCTGTCCCTTTGGAGGCAGTGAACTTTATTTCTGTGAGTGTTCAGTGAGGGGGACTGGACACTCCTGAGAGATGTCTCTAGGGGATGCAGCTTCACTGATTGTTACATGTGGGAAAAGTAAAGACTGGCAGGCAGGGGGCTGGCATGCAGTCTAATCTCCAGTAAAGTTCACTCGTGCTGAGACAGAGGGGGAAGACAGTGGCTACAGTTCTGGGAGCCCTGTGCAGAGTCACAGTCAGGTGTTACAATGGTGAGCCTCAGTTCCCTTTGTGGAACTAGTCACTAGACTGTAAGCTCGTTGGGGCAGTGTGGTCGGAAGGCAGGGTCACTTGCCTACTGGCTAGTGGTAGTTTTCCCTAAGGGGTGCAGTTCAGAGGCACCAATGCCTCCTCATGAGTACAGTCCTCGGGCAGCGTAGGGGAGCCCAGACCCACCCACTCCACCGAGTTCCTACCCAGAGCCTTGGGAGGCTGGTTTGGCCTTCTATCAGTCGCAAGTCAGCTTCTCTGGGTCACTTCCTACCTCCCTCTGCATCTCAGCCAGATGCTGTCCATCCCTGTGGAGTGCTGCCTTCTGCTATCTCTGCTCTGCTCCTGGTGCCTGGGATCTACAGCTCATCTGTTCCCCAGCCTGGTGTGGGTTCTGCTCATGCCCTGGCCTTCAACATCCAGAGCACATCCTTCTCCCTGGTCTGCCAGCCCCCAGCTGAGCCGTCTGGCTGCCTTTTAAACCCCACCTTCAGCCCCAGCATGCTCTGCACGGTTGGAGGGGCCTGGCCTCATGAGCCCAGAGTTGCTTCTTAACTCTTTCCTGCCTAGTGAGGGGTTTGTATACCCCATCACAGTCCCTGCCATAGTCCCTGCCTCTTACCTTGTATATGCACAACACCCACACTGTGGATCCCTGGTCTCAGCGTGGGTCTCTAGGTGTTACTGTAATACAAATAAATATTACTCCTGCTGCTGCCATTTTGGAACTGCAGCCCCTGAAGATTGTGATGTGGCCATTTATGAATCCGGTCCCAGTCCTTAATCCCGTCTGTTCATTTGCTTTGGTACAATTTACTTTTTCCCCTTCATCTCGTTCTTTAAATAGTCACTTCTTTCTGAGTGGGGAGATATTTTCAGTGATAGTAAAACTGCTGACGTTGGCCTAGATAAAAAATTCAGTATTCATGCGCCTGGACGCTGAAAACTGTCTCCAGTTTTGCTAATTTTACCATAGGTGAAAATGTTTCTCAGTAGCTTGTCTATACAGCCATCAGTCCTCTATAAAAACTCTATTCCAATAGTGGTTTTCTCTGAATGCTATGTTGGAAACCAACTGGTATCATATTAGGACAGAAAAAGATGCAGCTGTTTGGTCTTTCACAGGTCTGAACCAAGCTCCCCGGGAGTTATCCTGCGGGGCTTCATACAAACAGACTCTCACACAGATTCTTAAAGCAAGTAGCAGCTTTATGGAGGCTGGTATATCTTTTGGCCTGTCTGGTTTTAGGAATCAATTCAGCTTCCTGCAGGATGATTCCTCAATCTGTTTTCTTTCAACAGACAAAATAATAAGACAGTCTATCTTATAACTCATTAGAGGCTACTGAATAAAGGTGACAATAAGGCAGGATGTGTGGGAGAGTGGTTAGAGCACAGGTAAGTAATCAGGAGTTCTGGGTTTTATCCCTGGCTTTGTTTCTCCCTGGGTAAGTGAGCTTCGGCAAAATTCTCCATTCCTCAGTTTATCAAGCTGAACAGTGGGGATACTTATATATCTTATTAAGGTCTTATCACATTAATCTTTATATGGCACTTAGGAGATCCTCAGATAAAAGGCTTTATCAGTGAAAAAAATATTATAGTTCATTATACAATACGTATCAGAGAGCTGACAATGTAACAGCAGACTGTTATGTGGTGCACAATACATATAGAAATTACACTAACATGAAATTGTTGATACTGTATGCCCTAAAAGATTGTCTCACAGGATGTGGGTGACAGAGGTTGGATCTGAATTCAAATATATGGTTAAGGTCAAAGGGGACCTTTGGATCATCCAACCTGTGTAACACAGGCTATAGAATTTCATCCAGTTACTATTCGATTGATTCAATTCTATTGAGTCCAGTAACTTGAACGTGATTAAAACATCTCTTCCAGAAAGGCATCCGGTCTTGATTTGCAAACATCGAGAGATGGAGAACCCTAAATATTTCCAAGAAGTTAAAGCATCTTAAGATACTCTGAAGATTTAAAGTATCGTTGTGCTTTGGAAAACTGGTATCATGTGGTTCCATGTTGTCATGGACTTCTGGCTCAACTATGTAATCTCACAGAGAAAGCCTGGAAGTTAAAATTTAGACAAATTCAAACTAGAAATAAGGCATGGATTCTTAATAACAACAGAGATTAACCACTGGAACAAGCTAACAAGGAAAAACAATGGGTTCTCCATCTCTGGATGTTTGCAAATCAAGACTAGATGCCTTTCTGAAAGAGATGCTTTTATCACACTCAAGTTACTGGACTCAATGAAATAGTAACTGGATGAAATTCTATAGCCTGTGTTATACATGTCCGATGACTCAAAGGTCCCTTCTGATCGTAACAATCTATAAACTAAGTTAAAAGATGCATATATTTTTTCTTACAGCCAGCTGTGGGATTTGACAGACAAACTGCATCCTCTCTGACTTGCATATAACTCCCCAAGCACCCTGAGACACTGTATGTTCTTGTAAGGTATCACATGTGTAAGCAGAGTCAGGATGAGCTCTACTCTGACATCTGGTGGTGAATTATGGGAAGTGTGGAAAGAATTTACGCCCAGCATAGCCCAAGGCAGCCTGGGATGGTTATTTTGACAGCTCTGGGATCCCCAATTTCTTTGTTATTGGGGCAGGATAAATAAAGTGTTACCACCTGATTATGTGAATGAGGAACTACGAGACTGCTTT
>NC_133771.1:13593096-13673995 GCF_003597395.2 Chelonoidis abingdonii | reverse complement strand
AGACTGTCAAAAACAGGGTGGACACACCAATCTGGTGGTGTGTTCTATAATTATATATAACCAAGCAAGGAACAAATATGAACTCCTGGATCACTTATAACAGTCTTACCATGGAGCCACACTCTCCAGTCTATCTTGTCACCCAGGCAAATTGGTCTTCATGAGAAATTATCACTTACACCAAAAATCACACCATAGGCAGGTTGCTTCAGTCCCCAGAGACCAGTCACTTGCCCTACATCTTACACAAAAGACAATGCCTGTAGCCAATCTTGTAATAAACTATCTAAAGGGTATTAACTAGAAAAAAGAAATAGGAAAGTTATTTACAGGTTAAAGTAAGCAAACACGTGCACGCAGATGAGTTACCACCTAGATCCTAAGAGTAACAGTTGTAGTGATCTGTCAATACAAAGTGTCTTTGAGGTCAGACCCTGTGGATCTCTGGCTTCGGTTTAGAGTCCTTCAGAGTTCAAACAGCTAAAAAAATGGAAAAATTTCCTGTGGCTTTGTTTTATTTCCCTCATTCAACTTCCAAGTTCACAGGACAATTTTCCTTGCAAGTAACTTTTCCCAGGGGTGATAGGGCCATGAACCAATCCTTTATGTTGCAATGATTCTTCATGGCCCATCTGATTTTCAGAATCCTTCTGCATAAGTGGGGTGGATGTGCCTGAGCTCACAAATTCAGGACAAACATTTTCAAAGTTATAAAGCAAAACTTACATATTTTCTTATAGCATGGAATACAGACATTACAAGTGAGAGCAACTTCTGAGGATTTCATACAGTCTAAACACTAAATACATTCTTATAAGACTGATACCTATTTTGAGCAGAACTAACATACAGGCGATCTGGTCTGGTCTCCAGCTATGAGAGTGTCAGTTCTTATCCTGGGAAAGAGCTGGCATCTGGCCTGCCAGAGTCACAATATTATTAACACATACTTAGTGTTGTCTCTTTCTCTCTCTCCCTGCCCACTGCATTCTTTGCACCCAAGAAGACGAAAGGAAACAGCTATTGGATTTTGGAGGAGAGGGCCTTACCTGAAGAATTTGATCAGTAAGTTTGCTGGAATCATGTGCTGAGAAATTTTGCTTGACTCTAATATAGTTTAAGTTAGGCACTAGTAAACATTTTATATTTATTTTTCTTGTAACCATTTCTGACTGTTAAGCCTTATTACTTGTACTCACTTAAAATCTCTCTCTCTGTAGTTAGTAAACCTATTTCACCATTATATCTAATCCAGTGTGTTTAAGTTGAACTTCATCTTAAGTAGGGTAACTCTATTTAAGATAATAAGCTGGCATATTTTTCCCTCAAAGGAATAACAGACTTAAAATATTTGTCCTGTTCAGAAGAGGCCCGAGCAGTACAGGATATACATTTCTGGGGGAAAATCCAGGACCGGGGGTTTGTTGGGGTCACTTTGCAATATAACCAAGGCTAGTGAGAGTCAGGGTGGAGTTGGCAGTCTGCAGTTACACACAGACACTCAGGGTGTCACTTGCATACTGAAAGACTGTTTGTGAGCAGCCCAGGTAGGAGCTACTTCAGCAAGGCATTGTAAAGCACCTAAGGTTGCAGGGCAGGGGTGACACAGCCCCACACTATTCTGGATTGTGCTTTGGTATGTTTCACCCACCTTATAGTAATTTCCTCCAGACCACATGAAGATGTCACATGGGACGGAGTCAAAAGCTGCACTAAAATCAAGGTATATGCCACAGCCTGAGGCATGTGCTCACCCACATCCCTCAGGTGTGCTAGCTTACTTGCCCTCCACTTGCCTTCAGATAGGTACTTCTAGGATTTAGAAGTGGACAGTAAGGGATTATGGCACAGCCACGTGCACGGACAGGTGTTCACTCACTAATGTAGGTGTAGCCATCATCAAAGCCACTGCTGGTAAATGTGCCTAAGACATGATTTTGTCCCACCCTCTCTAAGCAAGTTCCATCTTCCTAATATTTTTTTATTTAAAACAAAGTCAGTTTTACTCACCGTAGTTTTGGTGTGACTCTTCCAATGAGAGATGTGAGACTGTTTGCCCATGAAAAAGTAATGACATCATATATAAGCGTTCCACAATGTTGCAAGTTGTGGCCTTCCCCACCCCTCCCACCACCACTTGGCAATACCATGTATTTATTGTGTGTTTTTAGTAGCATTTCCATAACAGCTGGGCCAAGCCTCCCACCTAGGACTTCAGGTGCTACAACTGATCAGCAGTGGTTCAGAAGCAGGACTGTGTCACAAGTTTTTGGGGGGCTATGTGCAAGGAGAGAGACACACTCCATGAGGAGAGACTGCTTTAGAGGATCCTGGATGAAGAGAAGAGGAACAGGACCGATTGCTCATGAAGTGCTCAGCCCCACACCCACCTCATATGAGAACTCCAGTGCCAATGCCTACGTCAAATGCAATTTGACCATGCAACATCTCTTTCCTCCACAGCTCTGCAAGCTGTGCAGGTGTTGGAGAACCATGATCACTTCATCAAATCCACCTTGTTCAACATACAGCCCTGTGGAAGGCACTCAAGGCAAACTGTTGGCAGGAAGGAGGAGAGAATCAGCACTATGAACAGCCACTAGCTTTACCATTGACATTGGCAGTTAGAAGTTTATTTTGCACTTTTTTTGCACTGTTGGAAGTTATGATGCACTTATGCTTTACTGCACACTTAGTTATTTGTTTTTCCCTGTGTATGATAGTTATTAAAGCTGTTGTTTGGCACTGAGGGAAGTTATTTCACACTCATCCTTTAGTGCCATGAACAGTGAAACATATGAGGGATCATAATAAAGTAGTTCAGATTTACACTCTGAAATAAAACGCACAGGCCCATCTAAGCTCTATTGAGCCACAAGACACATACAGAACAATGTGTATGGTGCATGAATCCATCACTCTTCCCTGCTTAGACTCTGAGCCCCTCTGTCGACTAACCATCAACACTGTTTACACTGGGGCTCCATCAGCCATGCTATGCAGATGTGTGCTGGGATGTGATGCCTGCATCATCCCCATCATTAAAGTAATACCCATGTACCCATTAAAATGTATTAATAAGTAACATGGAAAAAACAGCAATACAAGCAAAATTTATGCACAGTCAAAATAGTCCAGGGTCCTATTATATCACTACCTTTCATTTACTTCACCCTGTGTTGCAAACGTGTGGCACATAAGCTATTCCTTTATTTCCCTCGAATGCCAGGAAACAGCCAAAAAACACCCCAACCCACCAACCAACCTAACAAGAACCCGAAAGGTGCATTTTCTGGCCTGCAAACCATCAGTGTCTTGAGTCCACTACATCTGAAAATATTTGCCTTCAGCCTTGCAACTGATGTTGCTGAGGTTGCAGCAGGCCACTATCACATGGACAACATCCATCATGCCTTCAGCCTACCAAATGGACACTCCTCCACCAACTTGCAACTGCTGAGCATATAACTGAAGTGCATCCTGCCAGGCCTGGTGTCATCGAAGTATGACTTAATGAGCCATGGTTGGATCCAAAATAGCAGAAGGCACCAACATGGCACTGATAATATTTTTAGGAGGAAATAAGGACCTTGGCTTCTACCAACAGGTAAATTCCAGCTCTCTTGAAAACTCTTGTCTCATGTACCTTTACCCATGTTGGTATTTGTGAACCTGCCTCTGTGTTCCAGTAAGGCCTGCAGAATGATGGAATAGTACCTTTTGTGGTTTTCATAATCACTTGCTTTTAGAAGCAGGCAATTTATGGATACATGTGTGTCATCAAGGCCCCAGGGAACTCTATTCTCTGAAAGCTAACTACTGTTTCAGGCACATAACTAATGCCAGCCACACTTAGGTAAGTCACAGTAATAATCAGATGGCAAATCTGCACCATCACAACCATCACAGATGACTTGCCAACACCAAACTGGATAGCTGTGGGCCTGTTGCTGTCTGGGGAAGCTATCTTCCAGAGGGCAACTGCAACCTATGTCTGTACTGATATGGCCTCCCTCAATTGAGTGTTTTGGGACTGGTGGGTCAAGGGAAGCTCTTCACACAGCTCTAGAAAAATCTGTTTCCTCATGTAGAAATTCTGGAGCCACTTCTGGTCATTCTAGGTCTGCAGGATGAGGTGATCCTACTGTGTTGTGTTGCACCAGAAGCACTCCTCCACACGTGGAAAACAAATAACACTTGTGGCATTCATTTGATCTTTGAAGTTTGTCATGAATTGAATCTCGTCTGAGTCCCAACGCCTTTGTTGTCTCAGAAACTGTTCGAAAATGCCATCCAGCGTCTTGCCGCACATCTGCTCTGCTGCATAAACCATTCATTAGGAATTAACTGATTGTTAGTATGCTTGCATGAGGTATGAATGTGGTGTGGTATTAATAGCTATGACTATATGCTGAAATCTGACAAAAATGTGTTTAAGCCAGACATGCTGGGGGAGTTGCTAAATAGGTCTGCCCTAGACAAAGGAATGTGTATTTGCTTCTCTGACCAGCTTGGTCATCAGGCTGAGACAATAAAGATCCATTTATATATTAAATAAACAATGCTATCAATCTAACAAAGTAATTGAACTTTGGACTATATAAGCAAGGACAGAAGCCATCCCTAGACAGACAAGGGAACAGAGCTCTTGCAAGCTGAGAAAGATGAATTCTTGAACCGTGAGGGTGTTGAGGTTTCTGGGAACTGAATATAGTTGAGAAATCTACCTAGGCAAAGATCTTTCATCTAGGAAGACAAAGGAAACCAGCCCTTTGTCATCCTGTGGAAGGTCCAGGCTGAGAGAAAGTCAACCATGCTGGAAAGAAAGATTGGTAAAAAAAATTCACTTTGAACCAAGGCTGTAGCTTGTTAAGTTAGGTCTTAGCCATTAAAAAGCATTTTTGTAACCTTTTTCTAACTTTATTCCCTGTACTTGGCATCCCTTAACCTATATTCTGTTAATAAATGTACTTTATTTTTGCTATACTGCAAATCAGTGCTGTGTTTGAAGGGAAGAGTGCATTTACCCCAGTTAATAAGTTGTAATGGGCTTTTATCTCTTAAACGATCAGTGAGCCTGACTATTTATCTGAACTGTGCAGGTGAGGGCAGGACACTTCAGGGCACACGGTTTTGGGGAAATTCAGGACTGGGATTGTGTTGGGGTCAACTTGCTGATTGCAACCAAGGACAGTTGTGGGGCTATAGCCAGGCTGCTGGGTTCAGAGCTGCTGACCCAGGACTGTCTAGCACACACACACTCAGGGAGCGACCTGCATACTGGTAGGCTGGTTGTGAGCATCCAAGGCTGAGACCTACAGGAGCAAAGCGTTGTAAGGCACCCACGGTTGCAGGGCAAGTGGTGCCACAACCCCTTGTTGGTCTGAATTGCACCCCAAAGTCTGACAGTAGGTCTCCAGGGTTCACAGTGGGGCCTCTGCATATATATTTCACATTCTGACTCTCATGATCCCCAGTGAAGGGACCCAAATCTCCTTTCCCTTTTCTAGTTATCCATTGTACTGTGCAACTGTCAAGTCTGATGTATTTGGGAGAAAAACCTTCCCTCTGACCTTTCCTTTTAGGTTAATGCAAGAGGCAATATCTGACCAATTAGTTTTAAAATGCAAGTCCTATGCAAATTCAAATAATCTCTCTCTTCCTATCGGTAGAAGTTAAGGCTATTTCCCTTTATGTTTAAATAGGTCTTTAACCATTTAAAGATTAAATGGTGGATTTAATGGGTGAGAGGAAAAAAAAACTTTAAACAGTGTTAACTTTATCATGTTCCATAAAATAGAAGATATTTAATAAGCCACTGGTACTTCTTGGGTATTTTTAGTTTAGTTTTATACTTTCGAGATTAATAGACATGCAAAAATATGTACAAAGTACCTTTTAGAAACTTTGGAAGAGGTCAAGGAGAATCTAGCTGGATTTCAAAACACTGAACTTTTCAAGGATTTTCTCTGATTTCTGTAAAACAAGATAGCCTCCTCCTCCTCTTCATAGTTCTTCAATGCCTTTTTGGTAGCCAAAATCTTTGTTCTTTTTTTTTTAAGCAGCTTTGTAACAGAAGAACTAAAAATTAATTATGGCTATGGAACTTTTACACAGAAGAGTTTAAAAAGCACAGAAGTAAAGAAGGGAAAAAGATGAGGGCCCATTTATCTTATATTGACAGGACTAGCTTCAAAAGATGACCTTGAATCGTAATCATCCTAATGAGCTCAAAATATTTCACTTTAACAAGTGAAACTATAATCAAATCAGTTTCTGAAAGCTCTACTAATGAGCATTTCCTTTGATGAAAACATGGTTAACTGTCTTAGTCTGCAGGAGGTGCACTACAGTAAGAGGCCAGCTCATGACAACTCATTAGTTGACCTGGGGAGACTCATTTGAATGCTTTTGATAAAAATTTCAAGGCTTTTTACTTAAATTACAATTTATGCACTTTTTATAAATAGTATAATTTTGCTAAGTTGGGGGAAACTCGTTAAGAAGACTTCAAAGTGGTGGAACAAAGTTTGTTTACAACATTTAGTATGTAGGATCCATAGAACTTTCAGGGGAGAATATTTTTAGCTATTTTTTGTGCCAGAAAATACACAATCTGAATGCAGTCAAATCTGATGTTTACTTATGCACAGAAGAGAGGAGATTTGCACCTTGCTTGCCCCACTGATAAAAAATACTCTACAGTTTATAGCATTTAGCCCTGGCAATATTTAACGTCACTATTATTTACTGTGAGTTACTATATCAATTATCCAAAGAAAAACAGGGTTGGCTCATTAGGAATTGCTGTTTTTTATTCAATTTCTCTTAACTAGCAGCAGAACTTAAATGAAAGCTGATTACTCAAATCTAGTTTACTACTGTACACCTCCCCTCAAGGCCTCTTCATTAGGATTATTCATCATTTTAACTCCCGTTCTGCTCAGCATAGGGAAACAGTCTTTCCCCGCACTGCAGACTTGCAGTCAAAGCAGCACTTCACGTTGAAGAGTTCTTCATTTGTTTTAAGTTTCAGTCACAGTTAGATCTTGGTTTTCACAGGGTTTGCCTTTCCTTTTCTTGTGCTGTGTGTCACTGTATCCACCTCACAGCCTGTGTTCTGCAAAAGATACACTACAGAGAGGTACTGTAGCTATTTTATCTATTCTCTTTATTCAAACTGAGGAAAAGAAGCAAGCATGACATCTCAGGTTTTATTACAGTCAGTGGGTGATAGAACCACATAACACCCATGGTGGGTCATTAAGATGGCTTAAATCTGGGACCTTCAGCTCTCAAACACAGACCTCAGCCACTTGAGCTAAGCAAGGTAGATGGCAGCAGAATCTAGCCTCTCTGGACCATGCAGAGAGAGGACTGCTTATTTTACTTTAGAAGCATGCTACAAATGAACATTGTAGGCTTGATCCACAGCCCACTTACGTCAATGTGAGTTTTTCTGTTGACATAAACAAATTTTGGATTAGTCCCCATTAGCCCTTCCCATGAGGAGGGGGGTTTCCAGAGGCTGGGCTCCAGCTGAAGCTACCAGAATTAGTGACTGCTTCAAATATTTTTTCTTACGTCTCTCTGGGCTGAAAAGTACACTTGTCTCATGCATCCATGAAGGTGAATAAGGGGCATGAGGATCCTTATTACTCCCCTGAGGGCTATCAGGGCATATCTACACTTACCAGAGATCGACACTGCTGCGATCGAGGCACCGGGGGTTGAGTTAATGGGTCTAGTGAAAAACTGCTAAAATGATCACAGATTGTTCTCCTGTCAACTCTGGTACTTCATTGAAACGAGAAGCCTAAGTTAAGTCGATGGGAGAGTGTCTCCTGTTGACCCAGTGAAGTATAGACGCCGCAGTAAGTCAACCTAAGTTATGTCAACTCCAGCTACGTTATTCACATAGCTGGAGTTGTTTAACTGAGGTTGACTTACCCCCGTAGTACAGACAAGGCCTGAGTGTCGGGTGTGTAGGAGAGATCAGCTGCTGAAGGATTATCTTGCCCCACTCAGATGTGCAGGAGGCTTAATGGGTGGGCGGAAACATGTCTCTGCCCCTTACTGTTTCAGCCAGTGCAGTTGATTGGTAGGGCAGTGAGCAGCACCAGGACTGGCAGTTTACTTTCTGGCACTGAATAACTACTCTGAGTCAGTTTGCTCCTTGGATTGCCCATGGAGAAGCACAATTAGGCACTGTTGCTTACGCAGAGCTCTTGGTGTACCCATGATTTAACCTTCTTTGTCTTAATTTACCCAGGTCTGTTTCATTTGCCTGTCTCACAGGAGTGTTGTATGTAACATTTTGTCAGAGAATTATATACCTAAGTGACATTTATCATTATGAGGGAAAGCTGAAAGGAATCAGGGCCTCTGGCCTCTCCAAGTCCCATATTATCACCTCTTTACTATATCCCCTCCCATCACAGTAGTTAATTAAGGTAACAAAAATCATGAACAAACGTTTTCCCATTTGAGAATTATGAGAGAGCATGGAATAAGAAATACCATAGAAAACACCGAAAGAAACCCAAATGAACAATATGTCAAATATGTTTTCCCCTTTAAAACCTTTTTAATGGATGAAAAATCAAAGAACAATAAATAGTACAGGAAAGTACATTTGATCTGGACATCTTTATGGCTGGCCTAGCATCCAGATGTTCCAATTAAGAGAAGATGTTATTTATAACAAACAAAAAAGATTCCCTCACAACTATCTGAAAAGTAGGGCTGGTTGAAAGCAAAACCACTTAACAGTTATTTTCATGAACAAAAGGCAAAGTTCATTTCACTATGTCTATTATTAATAGGGTCATATTCTATTATTTATTGTTTTTACTACAGTATAGCCCAGATCTCCAGTCATGGATCAGGAACCCCTGTGTGCTGGGAGCTGTACAAACATAGAACAAAATGGTCCCCTATCCCAGAGAGTTTGCAACTTTATGTTTATGTATCTTTATGTACGGTTCAAATGCAATCAAAGGGCTTACTCCTGGAATAAAGTGCTACTCAACGTGAGTAAGGGGATCAGCATTTGGCCCTTTGATGATTGCATTATTATATTCATTTTAGAAAATGAAATTTTGAGGGATTAATTGTGGCTTTGCTAGAGCTGGTAATTAACCAGAATTTCAGCGGTATGTAAAATTCTGAAACCTTGGAAAAAAATTGTTCTAACTTACAATAAAAAGCTAACATTTTAATATTTTTCTTGGAATGATATTTCTGAAACATTATGTTCAGAAACACTGAAAGGTTTCGATTATGTCAAAACATTTCATTTCAATAATGTTGATTCACTTCATTTTTACTTTTATATTATATTGAAATGCCATATATATAAATAGTAACTTTAATATAATTTGTTGAAATATGAATCAAAATGATATCAGAATGTTTCATTTTGACACTATTGAGATGAGAAAGTCAAACTTACGTAATTTTTCCTATAGAAAATATCAAAATTAACCCATTCCCATAACACATATTGATTTAGACAAGACCTCATTTGCAGATGAAAAACATCAGTGGAAAAACATTTCTACCAGTTCTTGTCTTTGCCAGGATCTCCGTATGAGCATCTGAGAAGAGAGATGGTGATTTGGAAAGTCCCCAATTCTCTAGGGAGACCTGACTCAGAGTACTCCCTACCTCTGAAGAGCCTGTGTCCTATGCTGCGGTGCATGGTGCAAGTAGCCTGTGCAGGACTGCAAGAGGGTACAAAAGACGTAGCCTGAGAAACCATTTGATTTTTTCAAAATGAAAAGAAAAGTATGGAAAAAATGAAAAGTCAGTGGCCTGAATTCTGATATCCTCATTCAGGCTGAATGGTTTCATATGCAAATTATTCCATTCACATCTAGGGATACCTCACATAAGAAGCATGAGTAAAGATGGCAGAATCTGGCCCAGTTTGTTTTGAAAATCCCAATTAACCTTCCTCCCAAACATTCAACCAACTCTGCTTCGGTACTACTCCTAGAGCTGGCCAAAACTTGGCATTTCTATTTCAGTGGGAAATTCTGACATTTTCTTACATGCTGAATTGGAATGATATCTTGAAATCTTGTTTTGGAAAATATTTCATTTCAATAAGGTCACAGCACTTCATTTCAATTTTATCATTTAGACTTAATTATCATTGAAATGTAAGGTTGCAAAGGACCTCCACAGATCATCTATAAAACCTGACCTACAAGGAAAGGTTAAAAAAACTGGGCATATTTTGTATTGAGGAAAATATGACTGAGGGGAGGGGACCTGATAGCCTTTAGCATATTTGAAGTCTGTTATACAGAGGATGCTGATCAGTTGTACTCCATGTCCCCAGAAGCAGGACAAGAAGTAATGGGTTTAATCTGCAGTGATTTACATTAGATATTAGTAAAAGCATTTAAACTATAATGATAAACTCTAAAACAGGCTTCCAAGGGAGGCTGTGGAATCCCCTCATTGTGGGTTTTAAGAACAAACCCCTGTCAGAGATCATCTAGGTATACTTGGTCCTGCCTCAGCACAGTGGGCTGGAGTGGATGATCTCACCTACCAGTAGTTTGACTTTGTTAATGTTTGCTTTTTTTAAGTCCATTGTCCTTTTTTTTTCTGCTGCTCTCACTCCTGCCTTCCATTCCTTAGAGTCATGAGATCTATCATTTTCTCATCACTTTTGTCTATATTGCCTTCAACCTTCAGATTCACAGCCAATTCCTCCCTGTTAGAATTAAGTCTAAAATGCCAATTCTCCCAGTTACTTCCTTCACCTTCTGAATGAGAAAGTTGTCCCCAATGTATTCCAAGAATTTATTGGACATTTTGCGTTTTACCATATTGCTATTCCAAAAGATGTCTGATTAGTTAAAAGTCCCCATTGCTATCAGGTTATGTGTTATGGATATTTCTGTTATTATAGGTCTTATATTATATTATAAAAGTCCAAACGATAAAGTCAAAAAAATCTCAAACAATTTTTCTTCAAAAAAATTGATATTGATATGCCCCCATCATGTATTTTGTTTTTGTGTAATCAAGATTGTCTGGCAGAAAACTGTTCCACTGGAAAGTTCTGGACTAGCTCGGCCCACTTTCATGGGAGGGACAGTAATGGGTGGTGGCCCCCGGAGGCGGCTCTCTCTACACCACTACTTGTGATATTGTAGCCAGTTCAGGAGAGTAAAAAGGAATCTCTAAGTGGATTTGTGTAGGGGCTCATGCTCAGTGAGTGTGTAGAGTCTGTTGTCTGCAACACGTATATTTGCTACAATGACACTGCCCTTTTCTGCCAAATAAAGGGACAGATTGTGACCCTCTTTCAATAGTATTGTACTCCACAAACAGCCCATTGACTTCTGTGGGACTCCCCAGTTTGTAAGGGCCTATCAGCATGAGCAAGTGTTTCAGAGTCTGTTCCCCTGCGCACCCCACCCCCCAAAAATAGGTGGTCCCAATTTCATGAAGTCAATGGGAATTTTACTTTTGGACCCAATGGCAGCAGGATCAAGTCCTACAAGCTGATTTACATGTTTGTTGACATCAGATAAATTACAGTATGTAGGTATTTGCCTAATTATTTATTGTCCATAATTGCTAACAAAGACCATTACTGAAAATAAACTACATCTCCAGACAATGGAAGCAAACCTTCATGTGCTGGATGGACCATACAAGAAAAAGAATTTGGCTTCTAACGTGATAGTAGTATTTAAAAAAACTAGTACCAATTCCCTACTTTTAAAATAAAATGCAAGTTAATAAATAATTAGCCAATTTATGGAAAAGAGAATAACCTAGAGTTCTACTTAAATTTTTTACACTTAAATAAAACATTAGGTGGTTGGCGCTTTCTCATTTCAAAAGCTTCTTTCAAAGAGGTAAAACTCAGAGTTCTTAGATATTAAAGACTAAAGCCATTGATAATTGCCACTGGGTTAAAATGGAATGAGAGGGAGCAAGTTTGGAACCAGCTTGAAATAACTTATGGATAACTGCAATTAAGGAAAATAGAGAACAATCCTAGTAATTTGTAGAGTTGTACCAAAAAGCTATGTATTTTGATTTCTTTTCCACCAATGATCTCTATTCAAGGACTATTTACTCCTGCTCTGGCACCTCATCACTAAACAAGGGAAGGCTAGGACTGAAATCCTGCCCCTACTGAAGCTAATGAAAGTTTTGCCACTGACATCAACGAGGCCGGGATTTCATCCTAGATTCTGATTTGGATTACGCTCCTGCACAAGGAAGCAAGACAGCGTAATAACCCCAGTTTTTTCCTACATGTGCTGCGTAGACCTTGGGACTGGTATACAGTAGATTAATTCCCTTTGGTAGATCAAATGGGGGAGTAGAAGTTAGAATACGATTCTTTTGAGTCATGGTCTCATGCCTGGTCTGCTCCTCAAGTGATACAACTACATGTTGTCCCTTACTCAGGGTTGATTATTAACTGACAGTCTTGTCCTACATAATAAAAGTAATAATAATAATAGTAATTAATAAGCATTGATTCACCTTTTGGAAATCCACGGAAAGTTTCAATTTTTTGAAGACAACTTTTTCAGACATGAACCCAGCAACACTATCATGGAGCTGACTGGAGTTTCGCTGAAATGGAACTCTGGTATGCATCCCTTGTCCAAATACTTTGCCATACCAGATTCTAATATCTTTGATTTATGTAGTTCCTTACTTCACAGAAAGTCCTGCTGAAATCAGTTAGACTTTGTGTACAGTACTACTCACTGAGTCAGGGGATCAGAATTTGGCACTTTGTGACTCAAATGAAATATTAAAAAAATGACACCAGTATTTCTCATTTCTTTCCTGGTAAGGATTTCTTCAGGCTGCATTCTGCCACCTAGAGTCATGACAAGAGTAGTACATTACCAGTAGCCTACTTGCAGAGTAAGGTATTAATCAACATGAGTCAGGGTGGCAGACTCTGACCCTGAAACAACAGGACACAATCTAACAGTCAAAAGCTTTTAAAATCTACTGAAATCCCATTAACAGGCCTTCTATTTAATTTGCACTTCATTAAAGTAGTTTGTGCCCTCAAAAAATTATCAAAGACAGCCATACAGAGACAGCACAATGAACATTACTATTGTGTAATATGTATATCTGCATATCATTTGCATAACAATACACTCTAACCCACCCCATGCTTGCAATGGACAAACTGATGGTAACATGTAAATTGTAAACAATGAAGTGGGACAGAATGCCTCACCAGGGGTCCCACAATATGTAACCTCAAGAAGAAGAACAACAAAAATCTCCTGCAGACACAAAACAACATTGTTAGTTCAATAACGGCAAAACTAATTTAGTATCATGCTGTCCAAAAAGCTGACAATTTCTGTGCCAGTCCTGAAAATTGCCATGTTGGTAAGGCTCTGAGGAACTAAAAATACAAACTCCCTAAAAAGGAAAACACCAGCGAACCTCTAAAAGCCCCAGGATAGCCTGGCTGTCAATGGGAAGCCCTGTAACCAAAGTGACATGCTTCAGAAAGACATCTTCAAAAAACTGTTGATAGAGGGATTAGGAATAGACTAATCCAAATACACAACCTGTCACCAATAGATCACCAGTTAAAATTCATCCCAGAGTGGTAGTGTCTGCGATTTGTCACCATTTTTGGGTCAGATTCCATTGACTTCCATGGAGCTCTGACACTTTGCACCAAAGATTAAAGGATTGAACTAATCTCTTGTGCAATCTCTCCTCTTCCAAGTAGTATAGACATAGCCCAAGTGTTCCTGTAGACAAGCCTTAAAAAACCTTCTCACCTTTAAGGTGATCCTGCTATGTTAGGGTGACCAGATATCCTGATTGTATAGGGGCAGTCCCGATGTTTGTGGCTTTGTTCTATATAGGCACCTATTACCCTCCACCTCATCCTGATTTTTCACACTTGCTGTCTGGTCACCCTACACTGGGTCAAGGTTGAGCGTTCTAGCAAGGCAAGGTGAGGGCAGCCTTTATTACTCTTGCCTGTACTTCATTTCTGAGGAATATCAATCTGGCAAATTGACTTTCACCAACATTAAATGTACAGCTAATCACAAATTGGAATTTCCATCCTGTGGAAAATTCTGAGATGTCAAAGTTTGTTTTCATCCCAAATGCGAACAAAAACTGTCAGTCAAACTGTTTTTTTGTGAAGTGAAATATTCCAAAAGTAACTCATTTCCACCATATCAGATTGTTTCATTTCAATAAGTTCAAAACATTTTGATAAGGTAAAAATGTTATGTTTCATTTTTATCATAATTTATAACAATTTAAAATTTGTTGAAACAAAACATTGACCATATTGAAATGAAATGTTTCAATGATTTCCTGTAAAAATTTCAACAAAATCATTGTCTCCATTAAACATTTATGTTAGCCAAATCAGCATTTTCCACTGGAAAGCTGTTATGTAGGAGAATTTTCAACCAGCTCTAATTAAATTCCCTCAAGAATGGCCACACTACTACCTTTGCCTATGTCATTGACATGTATCATAGGCATCTCCAAAAACATCCACTTAACATTTTCATCAGATTTCTTTTTTATTATTACAGTATCTTGGACTTGTATGGCTTGATTCAACTCTCCACAGAGGTGCAAGTGCACCTCAAGGCTTCCCTGAAAACCACTGTCCACAAGTTAAGAGAGCAGATGCTATTTGTCTTGTCACCCTGCGCTGTAGTTTACCCAAAGGGATGATGGCTTTATACTGAACCTTGGGCTCCAAAGGAGTTCTGATGGGGAAAGATCCCTGGTGATTGAGCAGAATAAATGGACACATAAACTTTAAGGTCAGAAGGGACCACTGGGATCATCTAGTCTGATCTCCTGGACATTGCAGGCCACAGAAGAATCTTATCCACCCACTCCTGAAATTGACCCCTAACCTCTGGCTGAGTTACTGAAGTCCTCAAATCATGGTTTAAAGACTTCAAGTTACAGAGAACCCAGCATTTACACTAGTTTAAACCTGCAAGTGACCCGGGCCCCATGCTGCAGAGAAAGGTGACTGCCCCCCCCCGGAAGTTTCTGCCAATCTGACCCAGAGAAAAATGTCTTCTCCACCCCAGATATGTTAATCAGTTAGACCCTGAGCATGTGGACAAGACCCACCACGCAGATACCTGGGAAAGAATTCTCTGTAGTAACTCAGAGTTCTCCCCATCTACTGTCCCATCTCCAGGCACTGGATATTTTTGTTACTGCCACTCACTGATGGGCCACATGCCATTGTAGGCAGTCCCATCATACCATCCTCTCCATAAACTTGTTGAGCTCAGTCTTGAAGCCAGTTAGGTTTTTTACCCCCACTACTTCCCTTAGAAGGCTGTGCCAGAACTTCACTCCTCTGAAGGTTAGAAACCGCACCTAATTTTGAGCCTAAACATGTTGATGGCCAGTTTACATCCATTTGTTCTTGTGTCCACATTGGAGCTTAATTTAAATAATTCCTCTCCCTCCCTAGTATTTATAGAGAGCAATCATATCTCCTCAGCCTTCTTTTGGTTAGGCTGAACAAGCCATGTTCTTTCAGTCCCCTTTCATAAGGTAGGTTTTCCACTCCTTAGATCATCCTAGTAGCCCTTCTCTGCACCTGTTCAAGTTTGAATTCATCTCTCAAGCGTGGGAGACCAGAATTGCACACAGTATTCCAAATGAGGTCATAGATCCCCTACTGCTGAGCATGGCTTCCTCTGCAGTGAGATGGGGGCTGTTAGTGCCTCATCATCACAGTGCTACTGTTTACCTACCTATCTGCTTACCTTGGGGTTTTAGACTACTGCCAACCAACATAGTATCTGAGTAACTTCTATGCAAAATGGACAGCAATAGTGAAATCCCCAGAGGATTTCATGGAATTTCATGCATGTTTCCCTTTTTGAGGAACAAAATTATGTATGGGATAATATTCTCCTCTACATGGATTTTCAGGTATCATAGACCCTTGGTTCTGCCAGCATAAGATGATGAACCCCAGGGCTGACTTCAGATCATTATAAACAGAGTCTGCCCTACGTACATTTACAGGTGTGGAAAATATTTATCAAGAAACGTTAACCACTCAAAACTGTATCATTTTTCTCTTTCACTGCAAACTGGAGACTTTATAAAAGTTGTCCTGCAGAAAAAAACAGGAGTGTTGTTGGGTGTTTTCTGTCACCATTGAAACACAAACGGTCATAATTTTGCATATATGTACAGGGAAATTATCATCCATACAGAATGTAATGGAAATATGAAAGCTTGGGGATGCAAGTACTGGGCAAAACAAGATTCCAAAATATTCACGAACTATTCCCCACAATATTAAATAGCCCTAAGTAAATATTGATGGGAGTTTGGAATGCACTCTAAATGAAGTATTGGATCCCCACAAGATATTTTAATCTACACGTCTATCAAATACACTTATTTATCATACCTACCTGCATAGTGAGTTAGGTTCCAAGGTAGCTCCTAATATTCTGCAGGTACTTAGATGGATGAGTTTTTGATGATGCCCTCTACATCTATTGTTCTATATTGCTAAAGCATGAATCACTATTGTATCTAATATGTATACACATGTACTTATTGATTGGAAATGAAAACATGTGTGAGAGTTGCTATGATAGTATGGGCTAGAGTATTTCTTGAGGCACAGGCTTCAGCAGGGGTGATGCATAAATTGCACCACCTCAGGAGTAGAACAAGTTGGATTCCCACGCCCCCCACCCACACAAAAGAGTTCATTTTGAATACTTTCAACCAGCTCTACCGAGGAGTCATTATGCCTAGAAGACATCATTGAGCCTCATTTGACTTCATTCCCCCCCCCCCACATTGTTGAGTAGATATTAATTTGCTGCAGGCCTCATACCAAGAGCAAACAGTAAGGTTATGACATTCCCTGTTCTGGTTCAGCTGCACCAGCCTATGCACTAAGGCAGTGGATTAATGGCTCCACTCATTTCTCGTACATTTCTGGGAATGAGGAGCAGCGGATGTGCAGCTCCCATTTACTTCTGCATGACCAGAGACCCAAGTTCCCAGGAGCCCACACAGGGGAGTAACTTACTTCTTCTCCTGGGCATGGACACATAGTGGAAACCACATTAGCCCCTCATATATGAGACATGACTTTGTTTGTACTGATAAGTGATGGTGCACCATTTAGTTGTATGAACTGCTTTGCTTCTGTATAATTTATAATCTTTTTCATTGAGCATTGTTGATTCTTCCATTTAAAAGAAAAGGAATAAAAAGTCCTGCCAAGGTTAAATCAAGTTCATTTTAAAACTTAATATCCCATTATCAGAGGAGGAAATATGCACAATAGCCATCTATATTGGAGCACAGGCAACAGGTCACACAGTTCCTACATCAAACTGTTCTGGAAAAAAAGAAAAAAAGATTAAGCCTGAAGACTGAGTTATTGCCAATCCCCTAGTCACATCAGGCAGCAACATGGGATTTAAGGTGTCAAAATGATAGAGAACAGTTCAATTTGTTCTAACATTGCAGCCACGCTCATGTACATATTATACAGCCATAAAATCTCAAAGTGGCACCATTTGAAATGATGTGTGTTAAAAGTGGGGGGCAATTAATGGGCAAGATGAAACGAAGGTACAGTTTTAATTATTTCATATCTTGAAAAAAGGAAATGGCTGAAATGTAATTTCTCTGTTAAGGAAAGGCAGGGCTTCTGAAAAAAAAGAAAGAAAGAAAGAAAGAAAACTTTTAGAGCTAATTGCTTGGCTCTAATTAGAGAATGTAACCTTTGGAGGAATAGTGGCTGTTGAAACTCTGATTTTATTTGCATATATTAATATGTACATGACAATTACACCCCCAGAGAAAGTACAGCCGGTGCCCCAAAAGCCTAGTTTTAAATTTAGAACTGAGAAAGAAATTCTAACCAAGTTAAATACATTCTAGTGGTTCTGTAAAACCTGGATATATTTTATGAAAACTTTGTACTACTGAAACACCAATCATATCGTCATTACATATACATATAAAATGAATGTTTCCAAGAACGAATTAGCCAATATATTTATTATAGATTTTTAAATGTATGAATCATAATATTTTGGTGTACACTGAAATATTTGCTACTTTCTCAAAGGCTGCCTGTCAGCCCTTGATACCTACCAAAAAACCCTTCATTCATGAGATTAATTATCAACAGAAAGAGTTTATTATTTAGATAGGAAGAGATTAAATTCAACTACAGTACCAGAGTATGATTCTCTGCAACATGTATAATCATTTAGAGATGATCCAAAGCCTACTGAAGTCTATGTGAGTCTAACAGTGCAAAATGAATGTGAAAGGCACAAGCAGAGGTGCAGATGACTATACAAGGCAGTGGGAAATCAAGCCCATTGTCCTCATTCTGAACACAGATTTTAAGAATCATATAAAACAACAAGCTGCACGTCATAATGGATGCTCAATCACCTAATACATTTACACATGGACATCATGAAGCCCTGGAAAATCTACTGTAGGTAGGGTGACCAGATGTCCTGATTTTATAGGGACAGTCCTGATATTTCGGGCTTTTTTTAATATAGGGTCCTATTACCGCCCTCCCCATGTCCTGATTTTTCACACTTGCTATCTGGTCACCCTGACTGTAGGGAACAATCCCATGCTGGCCTGGATATGTAGACTGGCTGAACTAACAACGGGGTCTCTCCAGCCATCTGTAAATTCTATGCTCACATTTGGTTTTCCAGTCTTGACAAAATTGGATGTGCTTGTCAAACCTTTTACTACTTTGGCTAAGGAATCTGGATCAGGGAATCAGAGGAGGAAAACCTATGACACAGCCTCTTCCCCTTTGTTTACACTTACTGTCAAGAAAGTGAGTCCTGCTTTTCACACTGTGCCTTTTTATTTTAATGGAGTAGGTTGAAATGGCTTAAATTTCATAATTCCAACAAGAATTCAAAATAAAAAAAAGATAAAACTTCAAACAGTTCATGAAATGTCCACATACCTTCAACTCCAACTGTTTTGTTTCATTATACAGCTGGCCAAGACATTTTGAAATAAAGTTCAAAACTTCAAGATGTTGCATTTAAAAAAGGGGGGGGGGATTAGAGGGAGGGAGGAAATCACCATTTTATTTTCTTTGCAGACAACTCAACATTTTAGCTTTTAGAGCAATTGTATGGTAATCAGGTGAAAAGTGATTTCTCCATCAGCTGTTTGTTGGCAAACAAAAACTTGCATTTAATATGTGCAGTATTTCAGATACCAAATTGGAATAAAATTTTACAGTTTTGGAGTCAAATAATTATATAGCAGTATAAATGGTATTTGAACCTCCATTAAAGACACTAGTTTAGATATAACTGAAATTTGGATATACTCAAAATTGGAGAATAAGGCAAAATGGAACATTGTAAACTTTCCAAACCATTTTGTCCAAACAAAATTCTGCCTTTTGTTCACCTTGAGCTTAGAAAGTTGTTGGGTTCTGTCGCTCAAGAAGCAAAACTCAGATTTTAAATCCAGAACTTGTGCATAGAGAGGGTCTTGACATTAAAGAGAGCTGCTGGGTTGTCAGCACTTTTAAAAAAACAGGCCATTTCTTTGGGTGCTTAAATATGGAGGCTAATTTTAGGCACTCATATCTGACAATCTTGGACTCTTCTACATCAGAACTGCAATTTTTATAGTCACTGATCATATGAATGACGAGTTAGAAGAACCATTTTACAGCAGGGCAGACAGCATGCCCCCTAAAGAGACAGAAGTTGCAGTACCTGCACTGCTGCAAGTCCTGAAAGTAATTCCATAACAGAAGTGATGCTAATGAAGAACAAGTGAGTGTTCCTTCACATTCTGTGTCTTCAGTGACTGGAAACTGCTTTGCAGAGTTTGAAGGGCAAGAAAAAAATAATGCAGTGCAACTCCTCAGTTCAAAAAGACCAATAGACTTGACAAAGAAGGAATGGAGTTGTCTCAGAAAAGATAAATCAATTATTTCACCAATATGTATGTATAGTACTGTATGACTGTAAATGAGGTGTTTCCAGGGCTCGACCCTCCCTGCTGAGGAGGGGAGCCACACCGGCCTCAACCTGTCGTCTGAGGGCCTTGGTCCTCGGAACTGCAGTCCACCGTCCAGGTAGCTCGGTCCCTGTGGATAGGGCCGAGCAACGGCACAGTCAAAGGGGGCCCAGCCCTCGGTTCGGGCGGGGCACCAAACACACATTTATCTCAGTTCCGGCCCTCTTGGTTCAGGGTCGGGCTGTCAAGAGTTCAGGTCGCTCAGGCCCTCTGGGACAGGACCGAGCAGTGGCACAGTCAAAGGGGGCCCAGCCCTTGGTTTGGGCGGGGCACCAAACACACATTTATCTCAGTTCCGGCCCTCTTGGTTCAGGGTCGGGCTGTCAAGAGTTCAGGTCCCTCGGGCCCTTTGGGGCAGGACCGAGCAGTGGCACAGTCAAAGGGGGCCCAGCCCTTGGTTTGGGCGGGGCACCAAACACACAGTTATCTCAGCTCCGGTTAACTGGCCTCTTTAGGCTGGGGGAAGGGGGAGTCTGCCACCTGGGTACGGGTGGCAGGGGGGCTCAGGCCCACCCACTCCTCTGCGTTCCAGCCCGGGGCCCTGGTAGTGGTGGTCACCGCTGCAGGTGGTCAGTGGGGATCCTGACCGCAACACATTGCCACGGGTATCGGAAAATCTGCAGCCTGACTAGGGTCGGCTGCCCCGGCTACTTCCACTATTCCCCTCTGTGCCTACCTGGTCCATGGTGTCAGCTTCAGGGAAGTCCCACAACATAGGTTCCTCGCAGCAAGGCCTGGGCGGAAGGTCCGGCAGCTCCTCCGGGAAGTCCAGCCAGGCCTGCTCCAGGGTTTCCTCGGGGCCGTAGCAGGGACGGGGCGGCTCTGGCAGCTCCTCGTTGTAGCGAGCGCAGGGAAGCTCTGGCAGCTCCTCGTTGTAGTGAGCGCGGGGAAGCTCTGGCCAGTCCAGGCACCGACCCCCGGCCTCAGCAGTTTCCTAGTCACAAGCATCTGCTGGCAGGTCTGTTCCTGATGGCGGCTGGGCTCCAACTGAGGGCTGAGGGCCGGCTTTTATCCTTCTGGGTCGCCGCTTGACCCTCTGAGGGGCGGGACTTCCGCTTAGTGGCCCCGCCCCTATGGGTGATTGACTGGGCTCAACCCTCCGTGCTGAGGAGGGGAGCCACACCGCCTCGTTACACTGACCCATTGCAATCCATTTGCAAGATTGCTCCAGGTACACTGTATACAAATTTTACCACTCGTTATGTACATTTTGAATGATTAATACATTAAATTATGCACCATACCTACTGTAATTTTGACATGTCCAGTATTATGAATTTTGCAATTATGAATTCCTCAGTCAGTTCATAAAATTAAGGTTCTACTGTAATTTGGATGCCATACACCTCTGGGCAGAGGGCCTGCACAAGACTAGTCCCAAGACCTCAAAATAGGGTCTATGTGCATAAAGACTTGTATTGGCTCTCTCATTAGGAGAGAATTTCATCCTGAATAGATACCAAAGGACACAAACGCCTTTCCTATTTTTGTAAAATAGGGGTGGGCAATTCCTCCCAAATCTAACTGACAAACTAGGCAACAAATAAAGACTCATATCACGGAAAGGAACTGTAGTAGAGTCTATAGAACTGTAGAAATGTAGGGCTGTGCGATAGACTAGCTCTTTTTAGGTCTCATTGTGGCATCTCCCCTTTCCCCTTAAAAGCCCTAATTATAGGGAGACAGTCTACAGGTGTTTCAAGAGAGTTTATACATGTCTGGCTTATCTCTGGCTGAGCCCAGAGGAGCTGGTTAGCCTTTTCCTGATTGGGATGGATGTGTGCCTCATCTCAGACTGGAAGGGACCTTGGAACTCATCTAGTCCATACCTCTCCACAGACAGAATTGAGTGTGCCTAGATCATCCTTGATAAAAGTTAGCCTAGCCCGTTCTTAAGAACCTCCAATGATGGGGATTCCATAACCTCCTTAGGTAACCTATTCCAGTGCTTAATTATTTTCATAGTTACAATTTCCTAGTATCAAACCTAGATCTCCCTTGCTGCAAATTAAGCTTGTTACCCCAGAATTTGACATTGCTGCATGTACCCCAGAACTTGACAGTACTACAGCCAGCCATTTTGTATGTTCAGCCACTGCCAGCTGAAACCTAAATACCACCTAGCGAGAAATAATCTTCAGCCTTTGTGAGGGAAGGCCAGACAGCTGCATACTCGTTAGTTAGCTAATCCAAATGAGATGATGGGACAGAAAGTTATGGAAAAGAGTGAGTAAATAGCAACCTTGGTTTTAAGTGCTCCTGACATGTTGTTGTTATGACTAGAAATACCAGAATTTTTTTGAGCCAATGAGTAGCTTGTTGAATTAAGAGAATTGGTGAGCCAGTAGAAGTTACTATGCTGACCCACTAGGAGTCAGTATAAGTTATGTGCTTTGTTAGAGTTAGCTATAAAAGAATAGGTGAAAGAATTTGCTTTGGCCTAGTTCGGGGAAGCTTTCTTCAGGCAAAGAACTGACATCTTAACTCCCAGTCAGCTGGATGCAAAGAGAGTCCATGGAAGTTTGGCTGGTGATGACTCAACACCATCTCAAACTTTGGGTAACTATATCAGGGATGGCCTAAACCTATGGCGTATGTGCATGCGTGCTTAAAATCTAATCGTTTTAGATAAATGATTGATACAAGCAAGCATGCTCTTATCAGATGGATGGGCTGTGCCCCATACCGATTTATTCTTGATGCCACCTGGAGAGAAACAGTTACATTACCACTGCTTTGGGTTCTGAAGATCCTGAGCAACAAGCTGATTACTTCTTGTCCTAGTCTCAGTGGAAATGGAGAACAATTGATCACCGTCCTCTTTAACACTTGTCAAATATGTGAACGGTTGTGATATGTCCCCCGTCAGGCTTCTCTAGAAGAAAGATGCCCAGTTCTTTCAACCTTCCTTCATAGGTCATGTTTTCCAAAGCTCTTAACATTTATGGATGGACTAAAGTGACATCTGGAGCAACTACACTGAAATCAGTGGACTTATGCCAGTAGAGAATTCGTCCTAGATATTGCCCAAGCTCACTTGCTAAGTGCATAACTTGGAGTACATTCAGAGGAGAAGAATGGCAAATTCCATGGTTTAAGTTTGAAGAGATACATGATTTTAATGAGAGTTGTGAATGCTCACCAGCTCTTAGGAGAGACACAGTACCTCATAGGATAAGTCTTTATCAAATCCAATAAGACTTCTGACATGTCTGATTAATTTTCATTGTCTGACTTTAACCATTGATGGTATTTGCGCTGTAATTTAGTGAAGATCATGGCTGGCTACTGAGAATGGCAGTTGTGGGGTTTGGGTATATCAAGAAGAAATCCTTAGTTAACTTATTTCCCTTTGCGCAAACCACATGAAATTGATGACAGGGTTGCAAGTAGCACATATTTTAGAATAAAAACAAATGCTTACTCATTTAGTAAGTGGTATCATGATGTTAGAGTCAGAGTAAGACACAGATGTCATTCATATCTTGTTACAACCAGTGATTACAATGGAATTGTTTTGGTGTTAAATAGCATTACTGAGGCTTATTCTCTGTAACAAATGGTATCTTTTATTTTATTTTGTGATTATCTAACAGATCACTGAGCCATAAAGCATGACTGCTCCTAGCTAACGGAAAGAAATACCACAACCATATGTCTCTTACGGAACTGCTACGGTTCAGTATACCATTGTTATTTTTCTATTCAACACTCACAGTATGTAGGTCAGAATCTAGTTACCCAGCATACTTTTGATACTGTGACAAACTGCTGGAAATGGCACTTTTGGGGGGGAAAAAAAAAAGAGACGCAGTAACTAATCAATATTGTTTCCCCAAGTCAGTAAGAAAGTTTTTAAAATTCAATTTAAGTTTTTAAACCTGCCAACTGTGTTTTGGGCTTTCTTCTCTCAGCCCTCGCTGCTCCTTCCATGGACTGCCTCCTACCACACCTGGTTTCCCTTCTTTCTCTGGGTGCACCAGCTCCAAAAACCCTTCTCCCTCTTCCCAGGGTTGAAAGATGCCTGCAGCCTTTCCCAGGCATTGCTGACTGTTGCCAGCTACTTACCTTTATACAGGCCCTGCCTGTCCCCACACAGCTGAACCTGCATTCAGTTAGTTCTGTGGCTTCTCTTCCAGGTGCAGCCTGTGGAGTTAATTGGCCTGCCTGCTCATCTTAGCCCCTTCCAACTGCATGTGGGATAGACACCCCATCACAAGCAGCAACCTAGACTGCTGCTGCTACTGAACTTAAGTATCAGCCTGTTGATTTTTTAAGCCAATAAGACAGCTTCTATCAGAGGCAACTGCTCTCACTGGGTTGCCAGGAGACTGGCTCTGCTTCAGGCAAGGGGTGTGAGTGTGGGTGTCGGTGTGTAGTGAGGCAGAGAATGATAAACAACTTTTGCTTAGTGCAGTTGTCCAAGAATGGGAAACACAGTTGTAAACTGAAGCTATCAATTTTCACAAAATGAGTGAACACTGCTATTTTTGCAACCATTTTGGAAATTTCCCTGAGGGCACAAAACATCCCTTACTATCACCCAAAACATTTCTCCGCCTGCTTGGTACTGCTCAAACTAAGGAAAATGCCTGCACATTCCCCAGAGCTAAAAACTGACCAGGTTATTAGGTGAATTCTTATATTGTCATTATTTATTTGTATTCCAGCAGTGACAAAAATGTGCTAGATGCTTTGCATAAATGTGGACATATTGTAGTCCATTTACCAATACACTTAGTTCCTATCTCACCTAGCATGTCTCAAAAGGTAACAAATTTATGTTTATAGCAATCGTGAAATAGGCAGGGCCGGTGCTACCATTTAGGCAGCCTAGGCAATCGCCTAGGGCGCCAGGATTATTGAGGGGGCGGCATTTTGCCGGGGGGGGGGCAGCAGGCGGCTCCGGTTGACCTGCTGCAGGCATGCCTGTGGAGGGTCCGTTGGTCTGCAGCTCCGGTGGAGCTGCCGTAGTCATTCCTGTGGATGGTCGGCTGCTCCTGCGGCTCCGGTGGACCTCCCACAGGCATGCCTGCGGCAGCTCCACCAGAGTCGTGGGATCAGCGCGGAGGGCAGAGAAATGGCCATGTGCCTAGGGCGCGAGAAACCCTTTTGCTGATCCTGGAAATAGGGAGGTGTTATCTCTGTTTTACAGATGGAGGATGGAGGCCTGGAGAGAGATCAAGTGACCTCTCTAAGGCCAGCAGTCTGTAGCAGAGCTGTGACCCAGTCTGTGCCCCAAAACACACACAACGTAAGAAAAGAGTGTACAGTTGTGACACAGGGACCCCTTTGTGTCAACTGGCAGAGGGCACAGTGGATGCAGAGTTTTACAGGGATGACCTTGGTTGGATGCATGCATAATTATTCATTAATGGGTGGTGTGTGAGGTCTCTGCTAAGAACCTGTAGCTCTCTCGTCACCCTAATCACTGTGAAATGTATGTACAGATAATATTTAAAGAGTTATGTACCTATATTAAAAATAGTCTGAAGACAGGTAACCAGGAGGTGACATGCATGTCTCAGAGAGGTTCCCGTCAGGCAGCAGGTAAAATATGCTTATCTCCCTGTCTGGTCATCAATGTATGCCTATTTGCATAATGAGCCAGATGCTGATTAGCAAATTGCAAAATCAACAAAGGAGAATACAGGGGGAAAAAAAAACAATATTCAGCAGGGGGGTGTCCTGTTTATGAATGAGGAAAATGGATTGCCTGGATATATCTGGGAGTACACTCTGCATCTTTCACCAAGGAGACATGTTGACGGCATGACTTGTCTCATGAATGGCAGATCACAGCCAAGCATGGCAGTAAAAGACTGGAAGGACTTTAGGGGAACATTGCTCCATAAGATGTGAAAGTATCTAGTTAAGTAAGTCTAGGTTCTAGAATGCATGCTATAATTTTATTTTAGATTGAATACTCTGTTTACATTACTTCTACTTGCTATCACTTGAATCTCTGTGCTTCATTAAACACACATTTTTTTTCACTATAGATATTTCAAAGGACTGTGTGTCAAGTGGAGTGGTGATCTGTGCTGAAATTGGTGAGCTGGGGTGTGCTGCTTCTGTGAAAGCAGTGAATCTGTGACTACTGAGAATGTCCGGTGGAAAAGAGCCTGGGCATTCCAAAGAGATGCTTGAAGGACTCTTGGGTTGGAGTGTGCCTAAGTGATAACCTGTAGCAAGAGAGAGTGGGGTCTGCATAGGCCTATAAGGGAATGCTTGTGTTGCCTGTGGCTGGTGAAGTCAGGAAGCTGACCTGCAGCAAGCATGGACAAGGCTTCCTCACACTAAGGGCCTCACAACCCTGTTTATCCCCAGGAAGCATCAACAGTTGAAGAACAATTTATCTGTAAAATCTTCCTTTTGTTACCAAAAGAACTAAGGAGAGTACATAAGAATGGCCGTACTGGGTCAGACCAAAGGTTCATCCTGCCCAGTATCCTGGCTTCCGACAGTGGCCAATGCCAGGTGTTTCAGAGGGACTGAACAGAACAGGTAATCATCAAGTGATCCATCCCCCATTGCCCATATCCAGCTTCTGGCAAGCAGAGGCTAGGGCCTTCTATTCAAGGATTATCCTAGCCCTATTTAGCTTCTGACATATGACAAGATCATTGCATAATGTGGTATGACTGGCGACATATCTCCATCCCTCGATAGTTGATCAGCATGGGGAATTTGTTAAACTTCTGTAGCACCATTTTTGCTTGGCTAGGGGTTACTGGACAGTTAAAACAAAATATTGGGGCATACTGATCTGTTGATGAGGTGGTTAGCTTTGCTACTATAATGAAGTATTACTTCAGAAGGAGTGTTCTAGCTTGATAATAAACTGAACAGACTGCAAATGAAAAGCCCTAAAATAAAAGCAAGAAATCATGGATATTTATTGTATAACTATATATTCTTGCTCATTGGGTTAGTACCGATACAAGGAGTGCTCAGCTTGGTACTTCTCTCATCTATTCTACTCAGACATTTTTGCACAAAACATAACATCCAACCAATACCATCTGCAGAAGTGCATCCTGGCTATTATTATAGTTCAGGACAACTTTCAGTTATTCTCCTCACAAAGATTTATTGTTTATAACACTGCAAATTCTTCAAAAATGAGAGCTAGTTACTGAAGTCCTTCTGTTTACCCTACTATGTTAGGTTTCTTCTACAAAAATTCAAAAGCGTATTTATTTTGCTGATTCTGATATGAAAATAGAGGTCTAGTAGATGTTTCACTTTCTCATAACCCTAAATAAACATGACAAGGAACAAATATTTGGTTTCTTGTCTACACTCCAGTTTCCGATCATTTTAATCAAGCCATGTCCAATAACACATGTAAAAACATCATAATGGTTGTCAAATGGGGTTGTTTCAATTGTACTACAGAGATCATTTCTAGACCCAGAGCTATTCAATATTTTCATCTATGATCTGGAAACAAATAGTAAATCACTCCTGATAAACTTTGTCGATGACACAAAGAGTGGTGGAGTGGCACATAATGATGAGTCCAAGGTAATCATACAGATCAAGCTGGATCACTGGATAAGTTGGGCTCATTCAAACAACATGTATTTTAATAATGTCAAATGTCATGCATCTAGGAATAAGGAATGCAGGGCATTCCTACAGAAAGGGGGACTGTATCATGGAAAGCAGTGACTATGAAAAGTATTTAGGGGGTCACAATGAACAACCCATTCAATATGAGCTCCTAGTACAATGCAGTGGCTAAAGGGGCTAACGATAGATTGCTTACAACAGAGGTTACTTTGCTGAACGGTAAGTTACTGAACTACCATCTATGCCTGCCGGTCTCACTGATATGGCCCCAGCATTGTCTGCAGGAGAGGAAGAAACCCTGGATTGAATCCAGACATTAGAGCGTGTCCCTCCTCCTGATGACAAGGTGCATGGGGATGATCATTCATCACTACTTTCCTCCCCCAGCCAACCAGTTCCTCTCCCACTCACTGCAATGGCCAAAGCAGTGAAACTGCAGATGGAAGAAGAGGAAGACACTGCTTCATTCTGACTCTATATATCAACTTCTCTTTGAATCTGAAAAGCAATGTCAGTTTCCAGTCAATTTTACTCTCGAGTTTTTGCGTGTTTCTGCAGAGCTAGAATGTTTGGGCTGAAAATAGTGCCAGGAATTGTTTATTTTGTTAAACATGGCTTTTCTAGTGGAGATTTAAATAAATAAAATAAAATAAATAATAGAAACAGTTCTTTTGCACTTAGGTTTCGTGAAAGTTTATTTTTGCATAAACTAAGTTTTGGATCAAATGTGACCAGTGTCTCTTTAAAAATAATAAAATAAAACAGCAGTGGCAAATTTAGCTTGGAGACACGTCTGTGTATGTTTCATGATCAAATCTATTTCACCTTATGTTCACAATGCAGAATCTGGGGTTCTGCCAGCTTTGTTTGGAGAGATGAGGTTTTGTTTTTATTCCACAGCTTCACTTCAATACTTAAAACAAAGCACAACAAAAAGATAAGGGACTAAATTCTGTATTAATTTACACCTTGAGGTGTTTCCAGGGAAGCAAATCACAAAATAATTTGTATCTGAATCTCTTAGGGCCTGAATGGGAGCCCTTTACTCACACAAATAGTCTCATTTAGCTCTGTTATAGGAGGACAGCATTTTGCTTTGTCTGTTTAGCTGCGAAAATGGGTTAAATTAATCTCTGGGGTGCATCCACTCATTTCTATGGCATGAATTTGACTCAAGGGACCAGATCCTCAGCTGGTGTAAACCAAAGTCATTGACTTCAGTGGAGCTAAACAGATTTACACCAGCTAACAATCTGGCTTTCTGTATTTATAGCCACAGCTCTGCTACTGAATAGTTTAAACAGAGAGAGAGATTTATACTGCACAGTCTCTTATGAACACTACTGGTGTAAATTAGCATAGTCCTATAGAAGCCAGTGGGGCTACCCCAGTTTACACTTGGCCCATTGCTTTTTCCTTAAAATAAACTAAGGTAGGGGGTCAATGCAAGAATTAATGTGATGAAGCTACAGGCAGGGAAATCGTTTTACAAACAGTTACAAATATATAGAATCTGGTCTATTTGTGTAGAGCTAACATCTTCCGTAACAATTTACAAAACTGCTTAAGACGATGCTGTTTGATCTGGACCTTTAAAGGAATAAAGAAAAGTGCATTTTGTCAGAGGGGGCAGAAGAAATTGATTCCTTCATCTGTGCTATAAGCCGTCTGAAAGTGGTCTGTTAATGAACAGATAATAGACTGGTTTCTTGAGAAGGAACATGCAGCAGGCACAGATTTTCAAAGCAAATAGCAATTATTTTTACCCCCTGCGCTAGCTCTGGATATTGCAAAGAGACACTACAGACAAGTATTTCATATTCAGTTTCAAATCAAGAGTGGATTAAATTCACCCTTCAGGGTGGGACTTTTAAAAGTGCTCAGCATTGGCCCAATTCTTCTCCCACTGCAATCAAATCACCATCGATTTCAGAATTAGGCCAACATTAAGCATATTTGAAAATTCCACCCTTAGACCTTAATGACCATAAAACAATTCCAGTTATGAAATGAGCCTTAAAGTTCTAAATTGGGGTCGGCAACCTTTCAGAAGTGGTGCGCCGAGTCTTCATTTATTCATTCTAATTTAAGGTTTCGCATGCCAGTAATCCATTTTAACGTTTTTAGAAAGTCTCTTTCTATAAGTCTATAATATATAACTAAACTAATGTTGTATGTAAAGTAAATAAGGTTTTCACAATGTTTAGGAAGCTTCATTTAATTTTAAATTAAAATACAGAGCCCCCCCGACCAGTGGCCAGGACCCAAACAGTGTGAGTGCCAGCAAAAATCAGCTCCCGTGACGTGTTTGGCATGTGTGCCATAGGTTGCCTACCCTTGTTCTAGATTCAGATCAGAACATTCCTCCAAGTGCAGGTGTATTGGGTGGGTTTTAATCTGTACCTAACCCGATCTAATCTATGCTCCCATTGGTGAACAGTGCAAGTAGTTCCGCAGAAGCCAAGGCTACTACTTGTGTGACTAGCTGCTCACCAGAGAAAGGTGCTCACAATCTGGCTCTAAGGGTCCTGTTCTACCCCCTTAAGCATTATGAGTAGTGCCTTACCCAGCACATCCTCTTATTGAAATCACTGGAGCTCCTGGCTCATCAATGTGACTGAGAGTGGCGGACTTGGACCCTAAGTAGTTTGATTCACAAAGTCAGCGGATATGAACTGATGCAATTGGCACTCCGCCCTGAGAAGAGGTCCAGGGCTCGTCTAGAAGATGATCACAACCATATCTGCCTTTGGGCCACTGCCATTTTGGTTCTGATTTGCTGTCACAGGAAGGAAGATGGGGGCTAATCCCAACTGAAGGTTAATAAAGACTCCAGGCTCACTCTCCAGGCTCACCACACAAGCACGAACACAAATAAAACCAGTCACACACAAAAAGGCAATTTTTAAAAAAATTTCATAACCAGATGTACTAAAATAGTGTCATGATGTTTTCTTTCTGATAGCAGAGTTCCTCCACTGGATATAAAGAAGTAATATCATTAGCTATTCCCTTTTGCAAAATCGTTTATACTTATAAATTGTAGCAATATACCAAACTACACAATTCAATAATAAAAAGCATATACCAGATTATCCCACTATTATCACTACATTTAGCGTCCCCCTAATACTTTGACTGCTGCCATTAAAACTGAAGCAATATTTTAGCCATCTCTATACCCAGAAGATTTCCCTATTACTTTGTCCAGGAACGTTTTCCTTGGATGATTGGTTGACAATATCTAAAGGATAATTTTCGGTCCTGAAGAATTAAACACAGGTCTATTTTTATGAGGTGGGACAGATTGGAAACAGTTTTTTCTCCTTGTTTCAATGAAATTGGAAATGAAAAGAATGTGTGTCATATGAGGGACAAGTGTCATGAAGCCCATCTGAATTATACTTCATACCGTACTTTATAGCCTAATGTTCAACTATATCCATTTTTCTGGCAGTATTTCGCCCATCAAAAACAAGTTATTGACACTTATGTCTCGGATATAAATCATCTCCAGCAGTAAAAGTAAAGAAGGTGGTTTCAGAGCGAGTGGATGATGGGGTAGAATAATGTATTTGTTTTTCACCTTTAGGATATTGCTTTAATACCACCCAGAAACAATGGCAGAAAATCATTCCAATTAAATGGTCTTAAAAAAAAGATATAAAGTAAATTCAGGTGATCTCATTCTGTCATGTGTGTCAGAGCAGACACCACAAAATTGAGCAGAAATAGTTTAAATTTAGCTATCTTAATATATGTGTACAAGGACTGAGACGTGGAAATTGGATTTGCTTCACTGGAGTCAATTAAGAAGGGCTTTCAACAAGGTAGGGTTGAAGTGCATTGACAGGGCACTGGGAATACTTCTAGTATTGACTGGCACTGGCTTGGGTACAGATAAAGCAAAGCATTCTGCTTTCTGCCATTCATTTTCCATGACAGAAAAATTACACTAATGTACAAAACGATAATGAAAAAATGAATGCAGAAAATAGAAACATTCCACTGAGATGTGCTTCCGTCAGACACTGAGCTCATTATAAAGGACTCTTATTGGATATATGTCTCCAAAACTTTGTTTCCCTGCTATGTTGACTTGTGCTGGTAGCAACATCTCCTTCTTAAGCTAAAAGTTCTTTCCTTAAAAGAGAGACTTTAATTAAAGTTAATATTTACAGTTCCTTGATGGAAGAGTATCACTATGCTACCTTACTCACATACTTGTATGATGTCCTGTAATAGAGCTTTTTTGATGCCATACTGACCAGAAGGCAGTGGTGACTCATCTCTGGTGTCCTACTGGAGCAGATGGAATGGCTATTCGGTGGATGCACTCCTTCATCTCAAAATAATCTCAGAGTGTAGGGCTGGGTAATAATTCATCCATCCCAAAAGCCCTCACATATAGAATTGCACAGTATTCCATCATGTTACCCAATCTACTCAACCATCAGGAAGAGTCAAGAGGCATTTTAGCTTCCACCATCCTCAACATTCACCAGATATTTCTGTTTCTTCCCATCACTTTGTCCAGTTTCTTCTTCTGTCTGTAACAGAGAGGGGATCTGAATAATCTATAGTTATCTGCAACTCTACCAACAAGTGATGCTTGTTGGCACAGGAAGGCGTTTGTAAGAATAAGCTGAAGTGGTGGCTACACTACCCATGAAGAGTGTATAGCTAACTATCAGCATCTCTAGCGAGTTGGATCCATTATGACTTTTGGATTCCCAGGCAGCACTGGTACCCCACAGTGTCTTTCACCATCTATAACTAACTATTCAGCTGTTCCCCTATAACATGGAGCTCGCAAGAGTCCTCCACAACTTTTTTACCTCCAGGCTAGAATATTTCAGTGGGCTCTACCTAGGCTGCCCATGAAGCCCTGCAAATGTAGTTTGCAGCTGCCTTAGTTCTCTCGAGCAATGTGAGTTCATGTGAACCCAATACTGTGATCAAGTCTCTGCACGGGCTACATCTTCACCCCCAGGTGCTATTCAATACTTTTGTAATGATGATTCTGTCGTTGGTAGTTAGAGGGATTCACGTGATTTCTTACAACCTATTAATTAGCTGGATTTTGACGCCCCTTTTTCTGTTTCTATTTGGTTTGTAAATTGATCATTTGTTATTCATTATTATTTTACAAGCAGATTTTACAACCTTATTTGGGTTCATTGAGTTGACAAAAGCTGTAATCTAACCAGGGAAATAGAAACCAGACCATGTGACGTCAGTGACCCGTCACACACCTCAGTTAGCAAATTGCAACTAATGAATGCTTGAAAGAGCACTCTCCATGAGCAGACTTTATCAACAGGTCAGTGTCTGAAGTAATTACTAGGGAGCTGAATTTCTCAAGCAGAAGGTGGTGAGAACTTTAGGGAGAGAAACACAGGAAACAAAGGAGCCTAACAAATTTTTGGATATTTAAAATGTTTATGTAGCCTGCTTGGCATTTGAAAGACCATTATATTTGAGCTATATTTATGGACTGCCACCTTTTCAGTCCATGGGAGAGTGAAAGATGTAAGCCAGACTGATTGGCTGTCTAGTAGGCTTTACCTTCAGTTTTGCTCTTGGCACATTGCTGCCAAGTAGTGATATGAATACAGGGGAGGAAGAGGAATGGTTTCAGTGCAAACAATCTTATTAATAGGATCAAAAGAGAGGGAGGGCACACAAGACTTTAAGAGCATAGGAATTGCCATATTGGGTCATAGAAGTGGTCCATCTACCCCCCTGTCTCTGACACTGGCCAACAAAAGATGCTTCGGAGGCAGGTGTAAGAAACTCTGGAATAGGTAGTTATGGACTAACATGCCCACAGTGACTGCCTTCCTAACCCCATTAATTAGAGGTTGCCTTATTCCCTTGTGCATGAAGGCTTATATCCCAAGACTCTCTTTTTTAAGGCTTACTGTCTTAACTCTGGATGTGCAATTTTTGTATGTGTCCAATCCTGCTAAGCTCTTGCCCTCAATGATATCATGTTGCAATGAGTTCCACAGGCTAACTATGTGTTTGTGTGAAAAAAATTTCATTTGATCAAATGTAATTAACCACATTTCATTGTTGCTGAATAACTCTTTGTTCTTGTATTGTGAGTGTTTATTTTCTACACCTATATGATGTCAACTCTTATTCATTTCAATAGTCCCCATCTTTTCATGCTCTCTTCCCATGAAAGTTTTTCTATGACTCTAGTCATTCTCCTTTCTTAAAAACCTCAATTGCCTAAAACCCTAATTACCTAAAACCCTTAAGCCAAATTCTTCTCTCAGTTATACCAGTTTTTGACCAGTGCAACACCATTCATTCAGTACTCTTGATCCTGATACACACTTGCGTAAAGAAAAGGCAAATAAGACTCTACATAATTTTTGCTACTGTAAAGTAATAAAATAGTGTGTAACCTAGTGGAAAAAAGTGGGATTCTCAAAGAGGTCGAAGTGCTCCCATTAATTTTCAATGGGAACTGGGTGCTTAACTCACTTACACAACTGTGAACATTCCAGTCAAAGGGTCTTCACTAATTTGTACAGGCAGTCTCTCTTGGGTACTTAGCTCCCATTAAAACAGCAACTGAGCCCCTTATGGTCTTTAATGGTTTATCCTCAGAACATCTCTGTGAGGTACCTGGAGGACTGAGGCACAGAAAGCCTATGTTAATGATCACACAAGAAGCCTGTAGCAAAGCAGGGACTTAAAATCAGGTCTCCCCAGTCCTAGGTTGACATCCTAACCAGTGAACCATCCTTTCTCTCTGATTCAAAGCCTGTGGACCATAGTCATTTACTGACACGTTTCATAGCTTTTATTATTTATTCCCCTGCCGAGATGAAGAAATAAGTTGGGTTCCTGACGTGTTGAAGTAAGATAAAGACAAATAATGATACTGTTATACAGATGTGATACATTTTACAAGTCAGCTTTTAAATATTCATTTGGATTGTTTTTTAAAAGATAGGTATTAATGGCTCACTAGTGTCGAAGTACAGGTTGTCTTTGATCTAACAAAGGTGGGTCAGATATCTCTGATCATTAAATAATGGCTTGTAAAAAGAAGAGCCTCATCTTTTTTTGTCCAGGTAATTAATGGTAATTTGAATATTCTTTGAGTCTAGGGGTTGGAGTTAATGATTTGATTTGAGTCTTCGCAGATGGTTAATGATTCAAACTAACTTTTCAAAAGAATCCAGAGACATAAAAGAAAGCGGGGGGAAGTCAACCCTTTTGAAGGAGTTCAGATAATATCAGGGCTAGAGTCCTGGAACCAACGTGTTAAATCCACAGTGATGTTATCTATTGTAACTTAACTCAAATACATGGGGCCTGATCTAATGCCCGTAACATTAAATGGAAAGACTCCTATTGACGTCAATAGGCTTTGGATCAGGACACTTGACCATAGGTACTTTTCAAAAACTTCTGACTTTGTTTTCTCAGCGAACAATTCAGTTCTGAAAATATTTCCACTTTGAGCATTTCAGGAGAGAGATTTTTACCTTGAACACCTCCCTCAACCTCTTGGAATCCCTCAATATATATAATCTGTCACCGTCTTGTCATTATACAAACAAGTTTGTTCCTATACAATCTCCAATCACTGTGTTTGCACAATTCATGTTACTGTTATCATTATTATTAACAGTAACACCCAAACTATTTCTGTGCTATCTATCAAAGCTCATTGAAATCAATGGAAAACTTCCCAATGACTGCAGTGGGTTTTGGATCAAAACCTATAGGACTAAAGTAGCTGCAGTGTGGGCAACAGGCAAATGCAACATCCATGGTGAGTGATTTGGGGAGAAGACTGACAACATATGTGTCTTGTTGGCTTCATGGGATTCTCTTTGTTTTCCGGTGTATTATGGGAGATAAGAGAGGGTGACAAGGAATGGTAGGAAAGATGAACAGATAGGAGTGATGGAAAAGAGGAAAAAGGAGAACAGAGAGACATATTGGACAAAAGGGAAAAATGGTAAATAGGAATGAAAAGAGGGTGAAGAGGATGGAATGCTGATCAAGTGAGTCTGAAGGTGGACGGAATATGGAAACAGAGGCCACAGCAAACAACTGGTGATGGTAATTGCACTTGGTAATATATGCTGATTTCTGTGAGACATTATGCCTAGTCATTTAAATCAGGGTGTTGAAACACTGGTCGACTCAGGACCTCACTGGCCATATGCTGAAGGCGTGGCACTTGATTTTGCATCAGATTGAGTGGATTTGTACTCTTTGCATTTTTGATATGGAGTTGCAGCCTATGGAGACAACAGGTTTCAGCATGCTTTGCTTCAACAGGCTGAAAAGGGAGCATTGTATGTTGGAATTTACAATCTACAGTGGCCACAACTCTGGATTAAAAGTGAGGGGCAGCCATGGGCTTAATGAAAGAGTTTATTTGTACTGTGTTCCATGCTTATTCTTATTATGCTCCCATTTATGTCAATGGCAAAACTCCTGTTTACTCAATGGAAGCAGCACAGGCTTAATTGGGAACAAGCGGTAGCCCATAATATGAGCATACTTTTCAATGCATTTCATTCTCTTGCTTTCCCCATGAAGATGCTTACGTGTTCAGATCTCAGCTACAAACCCATCTCTATCCAATGGGGACCTCCCTCTCCCGCTCCTCTGATGTTTGGATGTTCATTTGCACTTTCTACACATCCAGAAGCAAGTGCCGGTCTGACAGAAAATGAAACAAAATGCGCTAAGTGTCGGTCGATGCTGTAGGAAAAAATAAAACAGCCCCCCCAAACAACGTATCAATGCTGGACTAGATGTTCTTCATGGTATGTCTTACAGAGGCCAAACTTAGCATGAACAAAAAGGCATTTTTACATGCCCAGCAGAAATTCTGACTTCACTTTTTTTTTAAAAGATAATCACAGCTCTAATTTTAAAAAAAAATTGACAACACTGATAGTCTACAAAATATAAAGCCTGGAGAAGAAGGGACTGAAAGTAAAAATACTTTCCCCTCCCCTGATATTTCCTTAAAATAACATTAGAAAAGAGCTTTCGCTTTTGAATAGATTTGCTTCCTCTCCCTGCTAGCCACCCTTTCTTCCTAGGTACAGAGTTATTCTTCATTTGACAGATAGCAGCCATAAGATAATGCTGCTTTTTCAGAGCAGTCTGGAATCTTTGTTTTCAGAGAAGAGGCCCGCTAGGCACAATTTGGGACTTGTTATTAAAGACAAACTAACATCCCCTGAAGATTTTCAAACACTTCATGCCAGAATGTGGTATTTTAAAGCATTTCCCATTTCACATAATCGGATGCACATGTCTTAGCAAGAGAGACTGTTTCAGCAAATATAAAAATTAATGCAATTTATTCAAGATGGTCTCACAGGAGATTAATAGATTCTGTATCTAATGTTGAGGAAGATAAGAACTGTTGAAATCAGTTAGGACTTGTGCATATTGCTTTAAGACCACTGACTTAAGCTAAGGTAGTTATAGACAAGGATGGCATTTAGAAAAAGTTGCCATATTAGTATTCGTCTTGTATCTGAAATGAGCATAATCATCATCTTTGGGAATATGTGTTCCATCTTTATAATTTCCTGGGATGATTAATCAAATAACTAGTAAAACTATTGCTAATGTTTGCATAATAATGGGAAAAAAATCTCCATATTTCAGTGAAAAACAAATGAACAGTCAATATAGGACTACGTGCAATGATCATAATTTGAATCCCTTTGTCATCCAGACATGTTGAAATGGAGACATTTTATAAGTCATTATCATATTTAAAAGTTTATCTGGCACAAAGTTGTATCATTTTGGGGCATGGTGATAACTGGGGTTAAGACATTATTTGATGCCACCACGAATACCTTTGAACATTAAAACAGAGTAGAAAAGGCTGGTCATTATCTTTCTATCCACTTACTCGGCCTCCACCACCACAGCATATGAGCACCTCAGAACAACAATGAATTTTCTCTCTCCAGGCTCCTGTGAGAAAAGCAAATTCTCATTTGTACATATGGAGAACTGATGAACAGAGAGATTAAGGGAGACATCCTAGCTCTGTAAAACTCAATGGAAGTTTTGCCATTGATTTCAGTGGGCCCAGGATTTTACCCACAGGGTGCATCTACACATGAGTGTACATGGTTATATGTGCATTGTTGTGCCATAACCCTCTGCTGCCCACATCTGAATCTCCGAAGGACAGCCTAGTGCACAAAAGCTAGCATATATGAGTGGTGTGGGTATGCACACATCTCTGCTGTTGCATGGATACGTGCCCATTCTACAATGAAATGTGGACATGAGCAAGGGGTGTATACCAGGTCAAGGGTATTATTAGTCCTCCAGGGCCATTCCCATAATGCACTAATCCCTTTGCTGCCTGATCCTTACCCTAAGGTATAAAGATCCCTGACTCCTCATTGCCTGCAGTACTAGCAACCCACGCCAAGCACTTTCAGTTCTACCATGAACTGTATTGATCAGCACCAGTCATCATGGAGCGTGTTCCAGAGTTGCCACCTGGTCTCTGGAGCACAACCAGGTGCTGATTAGCATGTGGCCAGAGTACACCATACGCCATGACTTCGCCCATCTTGGCTGGAACGTTCACCTGTACCGGGAGATATCATGAAACCAGGCATCCACCAGACTTTGTCCCAATGCATGGAGCACATGAAGCACCTCAGACTCCAGCAGTGGAAGGTGAAGGATTCAAACAGTCGCTCTGGGAGGGGACCTAGCAAATGCCCTCGCTTTGATAAGCAGGACCAGGTGCTCTCCAGGGCTGCAAATACTGAATTTGAATTTAGTCACGACCCTCTCTTGAACCCTGCTGGACTCATTGTATGAGGGCATGCCGATGAGGGGCAGGCTGATGAGGCAGTAGGGACCTCAGAGGAAGTCCAAGGAGACCTGGAGAAAGAGACATGTTACTGTGCACTTCTACCTGGCAGACCTGGATTGGGAAAGCCCCCTGAGGATTCTGAGCTGCAGTAGGAAATGGAATCCTAGCCTGGTTTGTTATAATACATCCCTAACATTCCCTGGCAATATCCCCTCTTGCTGCAGTGATACATGCCTGAGGCCTGTCCCCTCACTACACCCCACCCACGCTCTGCTCCGTCATAGTCCCAGAGCAAGATGTGAGTATAAATCAAAGATTTTACTGAGGTCCCAGGAACTTCTATCTAGTGTTCAGCATAAGCTATAACAGAGTCTTAACGAGCAGCCTCATATCCCTGTGTCTGCATTTCCTGGCCTGCACTGACAGAAATAGCCTCTGGGCCATGGAAAATCAGAGAGGAACAGACAGAAAAGACAGTGGGTTTTAAAAAGGCCCATATGGGGAAAAAACATATGGCTGTGCAAAAACCCAACACTACCCCCCTTCCACCCTGCACCCCTGGCTTTCCTTCTCCTTATGAATGGGAGCTATGCAGAACAGGGCTGAGGGTGATTGGTGGCTTGTGGATGAGACCACCTGGGTCCCAAAAGGAAAAGGGAACCACTGGTTAGTGCAAGAAAAGTCAAAGAGGTCCACTCCCCCTGTTACCATTTCAAATGTTTTGTTCCATTCCCAGTCTGTCATTTCTGTCCTCTCCCCCATGCTGAGCCACAGTGCAGAAGCCAGAAGAAGCGACAGTCAGTGAAGCATCTGCCCTGGAAGTTCCACAAACAGAATGCCATGTCTTCTAGCAGTGGAGCAGCGACTGACTAGCTGTGTTAATCAAAACATTCAGCGAAGGTAAATATACTTGTGCTACTCTGTTTCCTTGTCCCTTTCAGAGATGTTCGCTGGACATAGGGACTGGAGTTTCTGGTGATGCAGTGGGGGTTGATGAGCGTTCTTTGTAGTTCTCTGTTCCTTTTTCATGGGAATTCCATCTGCTATCTTAGATTATGATCAATTTCTTCTCAAATTGCCACCCAGTCCTGAAGTACAATTCAGCAAATTTTTGGTGTAGCACAAATTCACAATGGTTCTTCAGGTTTAAGTGCAGGGCTAATGTGCTTTGTCCATTTTCATAGCTTATCAAACCTTCCACTATGCAATGTGTGGAAGAGTCACAGTGAGCAAAAACATCTCTCTGGTTTAGGTGGCAGGGTGTCCCCCAGAGAAGTGAAAAGTCACTTCTCTTTTCCATTCCAATATTTTCCCAAAACTCCTATGTTCTCCAAGGAGTGGCCAACCTTCAAAGAAGAAACAGGGGACTGAAGGAGCCAAACCGCATCCCAAACAGCAAGTATCTCATCATTTTTACCTTCAGCTCCTTTCTCGTGGGCTGCAAAAGTAGTCTGAAGAAAGTGCAGGTAACATAACAATAAATATTGCTAAATGACGGCATTACCAGTGTATTATTTCTCACCTCAGCACAAAACCTTGGCCAAATGTGTTAACCTGGTGGGCTCTCCCCCAGTTGTCATCTTTCAGTCAGCACATTAACACTGCATGCAACAGATCAAAACTTAGGGAAGTCTCTCTCAAAAGAAATATGTGGTAATGTTCTACGGAGCTTGTCAAGTAACACTATGGCACTAGAATAGTATCCCTTGGCACAGTCTCATGACATTTCATTGTTGTGGCCCTTCTCTGTACTTTTCCAATTTTAATGTATATCTTTTTTTGAGATGGTATGACCAGAACTGCATGCAGCATTCAAGCTGTGACCATACCCTGGATATATATAATGCCATGGTGATATTTTATGTCTTATTATCTATCCCTTTCCTAATGGTTCCTAACATTCTGTTAGTTTTTTTGACCACTGCTGCACTTTGAACAGATGTTTTCACAGAGCTATCCGCAATGTCTCCACCCAAAACAAGAATATTTGCAAAGGTTCAATAGCCAAATTTACTTAAAAAAAACCCAGAAAAATTGCACAGATGTTTATATTTCTCACTCTTCGCACCTGCCCACCTTCATTTCCTCATTTTGAAGCTAAAATAACAGAATACTGTGAGAAAAGCTGTTCTTAATATTTCTGGCCTGACTAAAACCAGGAAGTGCAGGAAATCTTACAAAAACCTGATCTTGTGAAATTTTCATGTAGCAGTCCAGAAAAAAAAAAAAAAAGTTTGACTAAGCTTAGGCATGCATCCAAACTTCTGATCCTTTTCCAAAATGATCCCAGTCAACTAACTTCTGCATTATACCTTTTAAGAAATTAGAGATGGAAAAATCCTATTAATCCATACACACTTGTCCACTCCAAGATTATCTTCTATAATACCTTCACTAGTAGCTTGTCCTGCCTAGTTTAAATAATTATTCTCCAAGGATGTGGGTGTGACACTCTACACCTCCGCAGAGCGCCCTGTAACCACTCATATTCATCATCTGTATATAATTTTAATATTCCACATAAAGCATACCATGTGAGGTATCATGGGAATGGTTATGACCTGCTGAAACCTACAGTTCCATCTATATATGTATATCATTAATGCACATGAAATTATGAGAACTGTGTTGTATGATTTTCACTAAAATATGCTGTGTGTTTGGGAAGCGCCCAGATACTAGCTCCTCAAAGACAATAACCAGAGGGATAACCAATGCCCAGGTGGAGGTGGAACAACCACCAACAGTCATTGTCCAGCAAGGGGGCTAAAATGCAATGACTCACCTGCACAAGGCCACATGAGGAGAATTGCTCAGCTTTGCCTGGTGACTCAGCAATGCCGACCAGACATGCCTGGACTTATGTTCTCCAAGCACATGGACTGAGGGTATAAAACAAAACACAGTGCCCCCATGCTTTGCCTTTTCTCCTTTTCCAACCTATGCTGCAAGCAACAAGGACACTTAGTAGACTGAAGACTCCAACAGAAGAGATTGGCCTAGGTTTCAAGGGTGAAGCTTGTGTACTATGAACTGCAATATCCAGTGGGGTGAGAAAAAATGCTTAATCTAGATGTTGCCCAGTCTAACAGAGTTGAGAGTTTAGACTGTGTGCTTATAATTTATTTTCTTTGGGTAACCACTCTGACTTTTTGCCTATCACTTATAATCACTTAAAATCTATCTTCTGTAATCAATACACTTGTGTTACTATTTATTTTTACCAGTGAGTTTGCCTGAAGTGCTTGGTAAATCTGCTCAGGTTTACAAAGGCTGGTGTATATCCACTTTCTATTGATGAACTGATGAACCAACTTAATAAACTTGAATTGTTCAAGAAAGGGTCTTGAACAGTGCAAGATGGTATATTCCTGAGGTACAAGGCTGGGAGCTGGGGGGATTTGGTTGGTGCCTTTCTCTGTGTAATTTATGAGTGGCTCTGGGAGCATTCATGCAATCTAGCTGGGTGTGGGGCATCACATGCAGTTATGCTGTGTGATAACAGTGCCTGGAGGGGTTTGCTACTTGTCACTAGCAAAGCATTGTGAGAGACAACCGAGGCTGGAAAGTTAAGGGGCACGATGGTCCCACAGTTCCAGGCTGTACCCCAGAGATCTCGTTACATAAGTAAAAATGATTGTTTCTGACTAATAATACCTTAATCACATGCCCTTCTCTCTCATTCCTGGTTTTTACATTCTACTGGAATCTGGTACATGCTCCATTTCATACAAAGCAATTTGTCATAACCCACCCCACCCCCAAAAATAAACAGTCCAATGCAATGTTACAGATTTGTTAGTGTTTAAAGACTTTATAAGTCCCTTTAGAATGGAAGTTAAATATGCTGGCAGATTTCATAAGTTATTGCAAAACTGCCACCATTTTCCTGGAATCTCATTAGTGAATATAATCATTGTAGTACAAGAGATGTTTCACTAGTAAAATTATATAATTTTAAAGAATTTCTCATTAGAGCATCCTCAACTTCCATTTAATTCACTGGTCAGATTCTGATCTCTGATACATTAGTATAACTCTGAAGTGACTTCAGTGGAGTTTTTCTGGTTTTACATCCTCGTCCCAGAGAGCAGAACTGAGTTCATTCATTTATGATGGCACTCAGTACCTCACAGGTCAGATACCTGAGACAGTGTAATGAAAGAGACACTCTGTTTTGGTGTATGTCCCATGGGGGTATTCAGTATCATCAGGTGCAAGCATTAAAAAATGATGTGATTGCCTTAAAAATCATGAGATTTTTAAAAAGAAAACACCAGATGTCAAAACTCACAATAAAATCATGACAGTTGGCAACAAAGCAAAAGTAAGTTTTTAGCCCTCCAAAGAAAAGTTTAGAAATATAATCTGAGTGTACCTAAAAGTTCAACAAATATAATGCAAGAAAAAATCCAAAATGTATTTTAAAAACAATCTTATGAATTTAAAGAAAATCTCAGGATCTTTGGGGTCTGACATGATTTTTGAATGCTTGCGGCTGACATTTTGATGCAATATGAACCACATTACTCCGGACATGAAAAAACAAAGCCTATTCATCTCATCCACGCAAATAGTTTCATGGAAGTAAATGGGACAAATTCATTAGAGGGTGAATTTGGCCCAGCAGGATGACTCATGTAGATAAGGAAACTGGCTTTAGCTTGAAGTCTAAGCAGCTGAGCACAATGTTGAACAATAAGAAACTGCATCCTCATTTTACACTGAACAAGGCCCCTAGATCAATGAAATGTAATCACAAGGTGACCCAGAGACCCCTCGGCAAAGGGTCCTCTTTCCTTTGCAAACATCTCTCACTTCAGACCTGACAAACTCTCTACACCAAACACATTCTTACAGGATATTTATGCAGAAAGAGTAATGTATAAAGTAGCTACAGAGAGCTCACAACTTGTCAAGATTCATAATCATTATGAGATATACGTACAGATAATATTTAAGGAACAATTTATTTATACTGCAAGTATCCTGTATGGGCTTGAAGTAGAAATTACTCGCCAGAAGATAATGTGTCTTGGTGATGGCCCATTCAAGCAGGGGGGAGTTGTTACCCCACCCTGTTTGGCCTGAGATGGAATGTAAGGCCCAATTGTTTAGACTTGCGTAAGTCCTAAGATGTTGAATGGGGAACCATTAGAAGCAAGGACAAACAATCCAAACCACTTAAAGGTAAAAAAAAAAAAAAAGGCCCTTTGCAACAAGACAGGGATTCACCCTGACTGTAAATAGAAAAAAAAAAGCTGTTTTCAGTATAACACAGAGGAGAGAGAAGCACACTGTATCCATTTACTGAGGAAAACCTCCTGTGGATCAGGGAGTGCTTTGATGAGCTGTTGGATCCTGGTTCCTGAGGAGCCAGCCAGCTCTGCAACAGACTGAAGTTGGTGCATCTGGAGTGGGGAGGGAGGGGGATGATTAATCTACTTTATTAGAAAGGAAAGGCAACCATTGACACGTTTAGACCCGGGTTTGGAATTTATGATTGTATTTTGTATTATAAACACTTGTTTCCACTTCTCTTTCTCTTCTAGTGAAATTTTATTCTTTCTTAAATAAACCTACTTTTGTTTTCTTATAAATACCAGAAGTGTTGCGTTTACTCAACTGCGGCCTGGGTCCAATGGCTTCTCCTCATCAGTAGACGGGGCTGCCTAAACCTGCCTGCCCCAGTACTTGCAAATAGTCCAAGTGCTGTGTGGTTTACAGGAGCAGCAATGTAAGGTAAAACTAGAATATACTGTACCTCTGTGTGCAGCGAATCTGAATTTCTGTGAGCAGCCGGAGTCAGAGGCTGGATATCACAGGGGAATGATTCAAAGCTACTAAGGTTTGGGGTGGACTTATTGTTAACCTATTAACCTGAAATTAGGGCTACCATAGCCCGAAGAGAGTACATGAGCGGCTGAAAGGAATTTGCACCCAAATACTACAAGAAAGCATCCCATTCCCTGGAGGCAGGTGGTAACAAGGTGACTTATTTCTGGATGCCCCAGAAAGCTTGCTTGGGCAGAAATCCTTTGTCATTTTACTGCATTCCTGACATTTGACTCACTGCTTGGATGATGAGATTCTTCAGCGGACAGAAATAAATAACTGGTCTCTTTTAAGAACAAAAGCTGAAGTGAATATATTTAAAAGCTGTACTGTGTTTTGATGTTATTATAGCAATCAAAGTCATAAAATCATAGTAACCAAGCAATGAAAAATGACTTCAAAGGGTAAACTGTCTAACGAGGATGTGACAACTGCTACAGTTCAGCTGTATTTATGTATGTAATTTATAACATTACATGCACACACATATATTTATATCACACACAAAAGTATGTTCATTTAAGATTACATAGTGAAAAATCAGAAAAAGATCAGGAAACAAAAATTAGTAACCTTGACTCAGACACATTGCATGTACTATATATTTGATAAACTTAAGGCCTATGCACTAGCTTCCAAACTTACTGCATAATCAAAATGTCCTTTTCTTCTTCCATCACCACTCCTACCCTTCTTGGTTTTCAAAATGTATGTGCTGCTCCTACACTCAGATCTTCTTGTACAGAGCTATAAGCCCTTGCAGAATTCCAGTCAAGTCAGTTGGACTCCATATAAATATATGGTTGGAGATCATGGGATTAGGAGTCTGGAACATTGGATTCCATGCCCAGTTCTGCTACTTACCTGGTATGTGTGACTTTAAGCTAGTCTCTTCACCACACTGTACTTCTGTCTCTCTTTCTTTCTCATCAGTTTATATTGTAAGTTCTTCAAGACACCATCTCACACTATGTGCTTGTACTTCTAGAACAATGGGCCCCTGAGCTAAGTGTTGACTTCTAATTGCATCTCTAATATTACTACTGACGATGTACTTCTTCAGGGTAGGGAATAGATCTTTGTCTGTATCGTACAAGTACCATGCACATTTATGGTGCTAACTGGATTAATAACAATGGGGCAGATTTTCAAAAGGCAGTTATATGGCTGACTCCACTGAAAATCGCTCTCTATTAAATTGCATACTCCCGTTTAGAGAACTCCTTCCCTGGGAACTGAACTTTGAGACAGCGCGAGGGCTTGTGAGATCCACTGACCATGAGACCTATGCCAGTGGGAGTTTTAACTGCTGGTAGGGGCACCCCAAGCCAGACAGGTCAAAGGGACCAGATGAGAAGGAGTTCACTGGTCCTGACTCTAGGTTGGGTGATAAGCTAACAACCCAACCTTGTAAAGAAGTTAAGTTATGGTATTACAACTGCCCTCTTGGTGGGCACGCTGGGTCTGAACTAAGGACCTCCAGACCGAAACGCATAAACTTCTGCAGCTTGAGCTGAAAAACCAAAACTGTTTATGTGAGGGCTGTAAAAACTCATATCCTGTGTGGTCACAGAGTGGGATTTATAACACAGATTCAGCAGTGGGTTCCAATAGAAACACAATAAGGTAGTCATCCTGGCAAACAGTATGATTGACAGGGACAGCCTAGCCTTGTTCATGCCCGAAGCAATGTCTGGCAACATGGGAAGGATTCAGATTCAGCTACTGAAAACTTCATGCTCAGAACTATCCCTGTCTAGAGAAATATTTTGATTGCTGATGTGTCACTTCATAGGCATTAGTCATGTATTCCCCTATTAATTGATGGCAAAGCATTGACAGCTTTTCACCATTAGTTCAATCCTTGCTTTATTAAATTAATAGTAATTAAATGCTCCACTCCTGCCTAATGACTGTTAGATATCTTGATCTATGACAGGTCATTAGTTTCAGAGGAGCATGGTCAGGACCTCATATTAAGCAATGAGATGCTTATTGACACACCATTGATGCTAGAATTAATAATCACACTAAATTGAATCTAATGAATAATTCATAGTGGAAAATCCAAAACAATTTGCTGTAGTTACCAGAGGAGATTCATAGATTCATAGACTCTAGGGCTGGAAGGGACCTCGAGAGGTCATCGAGTCCAGTCCCCTGCCCTCATGGCAGGACCAAATACTGTCTAGACCATCCCTGATAGACATTTATGTAACCTACTCTTAACTTAATATGTAACTTAAGAAACAAGCCATAGCTTCAACCAGGAGAAATCATCAGAAACACAGATAGATACGGGAAGGGTGGGGCGGGAATACTCGGAAGAGTAGTGCCAAAAGAGACCCAGGCTGATGATAGACAGTAAGTTAGGTATGTGTTTGCGTGTGTTATAGCAGGAGAATAGCCAAGTGATTTTGGGAGTCATACGCAGAGACAATACATCAGAGGGCCAGGCCAGGAGAGAATAATATTTTTCTACTAAGTGCTGATGAGAATACACCTGGGATTCCAGATTGAGTTCTGGGCTCCTCTGAATCAGAGAGATGTTTATAAATGAAATGAAATTTAGAGCCTAATCAGCATGTATATTGATGTTCTTGTGTTCAGTGAGTGCCGGGTCAGACCATTAGGGTACATCTTCATTGCGGTGTTATTTTGGGATCATACCTGGGTGTTGCTCCTGGTGCCCCTCCTGTCCACACACAAAACCCTCTCACTGAAGTTAAGTGGTGTTTTCAACCCAGGCTAGCTGGGGTGGGATGTGGGTTAGAGCCTAGGTTCCACTTTCAGTAGGGCTGGCAATCTGCCTACTTTGCAGTGAGGACACAGGGTAAATCACTCAAGTGCTGCTAGTCCTCCAGTGCCTTCCCACAATTCTTTATCTGTGCCCAGAAGGAGAGATGAGTTGTCCCACAATTCACTGGAAAAGAATTAGAGTATCTCAGCTCACTGCAGCACAAGGAACCATGGGATCTGCCTCTAGAAGTCCTAGAGACACACGGAGAATACAGTACTCATGAGGACCCAGTAACTCAGGTATGGCTATGCAATATGGCTGCTCCCACCAGAGGTAGGCTAACCTGGGTGCAGATTGCCTAGACTAACTCTGTCATGAAGACAAATCCTTGCAGAAGAACAATAAAATAGCTGTGTGGGTTAATGGACAGGACACTAGACTGAGACTCAGGAGACCTTAATTCTATTACACTCTGTCATTGTTTTATGCAACTTTGAACTTTTCTGTACTGTGGTTTCACCTCTGTGTAAAATGAGAATGATATTTACCCATTTTTCTAAAGTGCTTTCAGCTCTATGGCCACAATTGCTATATAAGTGAAAATATTATCAGGGTAGGATTGATTTATGAGGAAAGATTAAAAGGACTGGCCATTTTTAAGTATTTGAAGGTTGTAAACAACAGCAAGGGACAAATTTTTAGGTGGGCATAGCAGCTAAGAATAATGGCATGAAATGAAGCAAAGGAAAACAGATTGATGGGGAGAAGCCTACTAGTGAGGTATTCTAAAGCTGGATTTCTTAAAACTTGTTTCATTTTAAACTAGGCTATAGAAAACACCTGAACATATACTGTAGAACACTATCTTGCATTTTCAGAGGCACTGAGAACCCATAACTGAAACTGACTTCAGCAAGAGCTTTGAAAAAAATCAGGCTACTTTTACTTAGGTGCCTAAATAGAGCACCTAACATTAAACTTCTGTGTTGGAACAATTTGGCTGTTCATTCCTTGGTCTTCTTTTGGAGAGCGGAATCCTGGTGTTATGCAGTATTTCACAGACACGAGTTACCTGTCTAAATTCCTTGCTTCAGTTAAGTCAGCTCTCTTTCCCCAATTTGGAAACAGATGGGAATGCCGTTCTCCAACATATTAGTACAACACCTGGGCAGAGTGTGAAGTCTTCTTCCAAACACTGCTGCCACCATGCCTTCACTAGTCATTTATGTATGTAACCCTTCTGCCTCTCTGAGTTGACAGCAACAAGGGCTGAGTTCAGTATCCAGGGGTTTCGTTTCAATAATACAATACAAAACTGGCTCGAGACCCCACCCAGTGACCAGGGACAATTACATACCACCCCCCTGGGCACCTCTAGGAGGCAATACTTCCCCACTAGCAAGCATGGAGTCCGAGTGTAGCAAAATCCTTTTAATAAAGGAGGGAAACAATGCGGCATTACGTTGGGGAAACACCACAAACAGGATTATTTCACAAACCATAAGCAAAAGACCCACCTCCAAGTACATTTGGCAATGTCCTTTTCCCCTTCAGGGTCTTAAGTCCAAATCACCCCAAAGTCCAACAACCCAAAAGTCTCTGTCCCTGGTCAGTGCCACCCCAGTGTTCAAAAGTTCATCTGCAGAGTTTTACCTCCCCCCAAAGCCTGGCTGGAATTGGGGGGTGGGCACACAGGGTGTTAAGGGGCACCTTATGTGAGCGAGGCCGACTGCCCTGCCTCTCCATGGAGGTCTGCTGCAGCTTTCACCACGAATGGCTCTGCTCCACCAGCCGCTCTGCTCCTCCAGCCGTTCCGCTCTGCTCCTCCAGCCTTCCCTGCAAACCGCTCCACTCCGCTCTGCTCTGCTCACTGTTCCATGGGCTGCTCCGCTCCACCAGCCATCCCATGAACCACTCCAGCTGTCCCCACAAACTGCTCAGCTCCACTCCACTGTGCTGGCTCACTGCTCCATCCATCCTGCAAACTGCTCTGCCAGCTACTTAGCAGTATATCTTCAGGCTCCCCCACTAGTTAACACAGCACTCAGTGATCTCAGCTCAGTAGTTTTAGCTTTTTTAGTGATTTCAGCTTGTAGTAGAGGCGCCCCAGTGCTGGTGCACTATTGGCCCAAAGTGAATTCAGCTCAGCAGTCTCTAGCTAGATTCCTAATAGAATCAAAATTAGCTCTGCTGTCTAACAGTGGAGAGAGAAAAGGAGATACAATTGGTGTGCTAGGCCCTCTAGAGGTACCCATACCATCAAGCACTCATACCTGTCCTCAAACTCTCTCAATTCACTGGGTTTTGGCACCCACCTCCCTTGACTAGAGAGTGCTATTTACTTGATGGTGAGATTCTCTGTCATAAGGCAGTTTCATAGTTCCTCATTCACATAATCAGGGTGACAACACTTTATTCCTCCTGCTCCAATAACAAAGAAATTGGGGATCCCACAGCTGTCAAAGTAACCATTTTAGGCTGTCGTGGGCTATGCTAGGCGGAGTGGGCTTGCCTATGCAAACACAATCAGTCCCTAAAACTCTTTTCCACACTCACTATAATTCACCACCAGATGTCAGGGTAGAGCTCATCCTGACTCTGCTTACATCTATGAAGCTCAAGTGCTAGCAAGAGGTTTCTCAAAGTTTATACAGTGTAATTGTTACCTCTGGGTGGAAGCTTCTGCTCTGCTTTCTAGGTTATTTAGCTCCAGACAATTTATGAGACCGCTGAGGAGGCTGAAAAATTGCTTCTCCTCTCACTTGTTCATGTTCACAAAAGAAGGGAGAAGGGGGTTGCTATCATGAATGATTTTTGTTGGTCAGCTGCATTAGATCATTTTGCAAAAACATTAGACTGGAAATACTGGAAATAGCTTCAGTGGTGAGGAGAGGAGTTGTGGATGGCTACTCAGACTTTAAAAAAACCCAGTAAAAGCCATTCTTCATCCTATCAGAGCTCTTCCCATGGATCTTACTCAAAGGGGGTAGGACCTGGTTTAGAATCAAAGAAGTTGGATATGGCATCTCAAATGTAGGCTTTGCAAACAGGGAATCATAAAGGGTAAAATAGGGAGGAAGGATGGTCTTGTGGTTAAGACACATACATGGAATTTGGGCAATCTGGGTTCAATTTTTGGTGGTGCCCTTAACTTCCTATGGGAGGTTTTCAAAGAGATCCATTCCCATTTTGATAGCTAATAAAGGGTTAGATTTTCAAAAGTGCTCAGGATTCAGCAGCTCCTGTTGTGACATTTCAGGCAGATTTTCTGCACCCCAAGGTGGTCTGTTTTAATGAAAGTCTCGTCCTTAGTCTCTCTGTGCCTCAGTCCTTTATCTGTAAATTGGAGATAATAATACCTCCTTTTTTGTCTTGGTTATTCAGATTATAGGCTCTTAAGGGCAGGGACTGTCTCTTACCCTGGGTGTGCATGAGGGCTGATCAGAATTTTTCTGTCAACACTGTTTTTTGATGAAGAATTAGTTTTCTTGATTATGTGGAATTTTCTGTAGAAAGTTTCTGCTTTCCGCAGACAACTGGCACTATACTAATATGAATAATTGGACATTAGGAAAAAGTTCCTAACTGTCAGGGTGGTTAAACACTGGAATAAATTGCCTAGAGAGGTTGTGGAATCTCCATCTCTGGAGATATTTAAGAGTAGGTTAGATAAATGTCTATCCGAGATGCTCTAGACAGCATTTGGTCCTGCCATGAGAGCAGGAGACTGGACTCGATGACCTCTCCAGTCCTAGAATCTATGAATCTATTAATCTATGACTTCAAGAGTCTAATAGTGAAACAAAGTAGGTTTGTTAATTTTGTTTAAGGTTTTGGAGGAAGCCTTATCAGAATAGTAAACAAGTTACAAGACTATTCTGTAGTAATGAACCCAAACACCAGTAAATTGTAGGGTTTATGGGCCCAAATTGCAGTTTATTTTTAACAGAGAAAAGGAAGCATTTCTGCTACCTCAGGTCTGTGATCCACTGGGGAGGGAACGGGGCAGTTTCAGAATAACTACTTGTATCCAACCAGAATGTCAATTCAATTTGAAAAGCGCACTGAGCGGAGGATGTTTCTACCTCTCTCTCTCTCTGTGGCTTCACAGTAGCACTGGTTCAGAGGTTCCATCAGGAGAGCTGTGATGAAAGTAAAGCTGACTGCACAAAGAGACGGCCTGGATGTACAACCCTGACTCCTGTTGCTGTGGTGTTACTCGCACAGATGTTCCCATTTATAGACTCATAGACTCATAGGTCAGAAGGGACCAATATGATCATCTATTCTGACCTCCTGCACAAAGCAGGCCACAGAACCCTACCCATCCACTTCTATAACAAACCCCTAACCTATGTCTGAGTTATTGAAGTCTTCAAATTGTGGTTTGAAGACCTCAAGCTGCAGAGAATCCACCAGCAAGTGACCCATGCCCCACTCTGCAGAGGAAGGCAAAAAACCTCCAGGGCCTCTGCCAATCTGCCCTGGAGGAAAATTCCTACCCGACCCCAAATATTGCGATCAGCTAAACCCTGAGCATGTGGGCAAGACTCACCAGCCAGCACTAAGGAAAGAATTCTCTGCAGTAACTCAGATCCCATCCCATTCAACATCCCATCACAGACCATTGAGCAGACTTATCTGCTGATAATCCAAGATCAATTGCCCAAATTAAACTATCCTATCATCCCTTCCATAAACATATCAAGCTTAGTCTTAAAGCCAGATATGTCTTTTGCCCCCACTACTCCCCTTGGAAGGCTGTTCCAGAACTTCACTCCTCTAATGGTTAGAAACCTTCCTCTAATTTCAAGTCTAAATTTCCTAATGTCCAGTTTATACCCATTTGTCCTTGTGTCTACATTAGTACTAAGTTTAAATAATTCCTCTCCCTCCCCAATATTAATCCTCCTGATATATTTATGTAGATGGCTAGAGAGCTATCTGTATGTGAGTAACTGCTCCCTAGAGCAGTTAGGGTTGGTCTCCGAAAGTGGTTTAGCACCAGTTTGGTCAGTAACAATGGGAAATAGTGTACCAGAAATCCCCATTCAAATACATAAGGATATTACAACAGTAAGGCCCAATGAAGTTACTGCTACACAGGCGCCAAATGGCAATATTCAAATACAAGCAAATTAGGTCAAAATCCAGCAAATGTGCTTAATTTTAAGTATGTGAGTAGTCCCATTGACTTCAAAGAGATTATTCATGAGTTTAAAATTAAGTGTAAGTATTTCTCTGGGTTAGGGCCTTAGTCCCATTGGTTTCAATGGTATACTCACAGAAGAAGGGTAATGGAATCTGGCCCCATGTGAGTTAGCTCAAGGTTGCACAGTCTTGCTCTGTGATCTGGGTATTATTTCTATTAGATGGTCACACATGTTTCTGTAACCTGAAAACATTGCATAGACCAGAGGCTCCCCTCCATTCTCCCGCACAAATTCCCTGTGTGCCACCCTCCCATCTTCCTCTCTTTCAGGGACTTCCTGCCACTGCCAGGGGTTCCATGTCCTACCTTTGTCCACAATGCCCCACACCAGGGGCTCTGTGTACCCTTCATTCTTCTTTCCCCATATGCTAATAGGACTGCTCATGGAGTAAGGTGCTAATCAATACAAGCAAGGATAGCACAGTGAAGGTCAAACCAGAGTAAAATAAGCAGGGATTACAAACAAGAAACAGGAAGAGTCTGATGTTCAATGCCCAGTTTTGCTACTCAGGGCCCAGTACTGTTCCCACTGAAGTCAGGGAGCAAACCAATGTGGTCATCAATTGCTTAATTTAGTCCCAGCCTTCCCAGGGAAGAAGCAGCCAATCAGATGGCTGCTGTAGGAAGCTTGCTGAGCTCCCCCGCCATCTCTTTAGTAGCCTAGAGAAATGTTTGGTTATGGGAGGGTGAGAAAGGGGACATCCCACACCATTTTCGCAGGAGACAGCAGAAAGGACCCTGGCAGCTCAGGGCAATGTTACTCCCTTCTCTCTGCTCCTGGAAAAAATGCGTCAGCCTGCTCCACTCTCCAACCCTGCAATACCACACCTGGGAAAAGGGGAACTAGACTCCACTTTAGAGTCTTGGGTCCCTGACTTGGGGGAGGGGTGAAGACCTCCTGGAGCTGGAGGAGAAGCAGACATGGAGGTTGGGAGGAAGACAGGTGGGAGGTATATAATTAGTTGATGGACAGAAGGATAGGCAGATGGGGAAGCCGCAGAATCTAATTATTTAGAATTTTGGGGTTTGGGAAAAAGCTGGACCATCATGCAGAAAGTTCCCGCAGGTGGAACCAAAATTTCCAACTCTCCCTAGTGGGAGTGGATGGGTGGGGAGAGTTTAAAAAAAATCTGAAGTTGGAACAAAAGATACAATATCTTTAAAGAAACCTCATGATATTTGTTGGTCTTTATTGGTCCTTAAACACTACTAATAACTGTGATTAATAATAAGGATCAGGCCTCGTTGTGAGCTGAGTGAAGTTGCATGTTTACACACTGTTCTGTGCCTCTTTTACCCCATGCCATAAAGTGAGTGTATAAATAACCACCCTATGGGGCAGTTGTGATGCGTAATTTAGGCTTGTGAAACATTCAAGCTCCTGAAACTGCGAGTGCAAATGATAATTATCATGCAAGCAATTGCAACAAAAAGTTGGGAAGAGAGATTCTCTTTCTATAAACACATTTGACTTACTAGCACTATAACTTGCAAACAAGATTGGTATTATCAATAAATCACCATGTTCACAGAAGAGAAACTAAAGACAAAACACCTTGTTGCTGAGGCACATATAATGACAATAGGTACCTTAGCAACGGTTATAACTGTACTGCAACAGATTGTGCCCTAAAGCAGTAAATATCCTGCTCACAAGAGGTTATTTAGCACTTTAAAAAAAAAAATTAAAAGAAAGTCTAGTCATTGTTAATGTTATTTTCAGGCTAGAAAGAAAAAGAGCATAAGTGGTAAGGGGAAAGGAGTGAAGAAAAATTATAGAGCTTTCAAGATTAAGACAGCTCAATCAGCTGTCAGGGTAGCTAGTCAGAGCTGTGCATAACACATGTTGAGAAAATGACGTCTTTTCTAAATCAGTTCTTATGCACATAGCAAAGTCCTTATGACCTGTACATTCTCTTGTGAGTTTCATTTTCAGTCGGCTCAGTTTGCTGACAGCTCTTCATTCACTCACTGTACTTAAGGACCCAGTCCTAGGGAAAGCTCACAACCCAGTCCTGCTCCAGCTGGAGTAAATGAGATCCTCTGAATATGGATGCTGGATGTACTTTCCAGGACTGATCCTTCACTATATTACACTGGTATAATTCAATGGAGTAATGCAGTGAGTGGGATCAGGCCTCAGTGTTTGATGCTGTGCAGAAATGCTAAGCTAATTATTCATACATAACGCCATCAGTACGCTAACAGCCACTAAACTAAGATTTCCGAAGGTGAATGGGCTCCTGAATACAAGCTTAAAAGGGACATACCTTCTTAATAAGGGCTATTGTCACATTCTGAGACTAGGTAGAATCAGGGGCATTTTGGTTTAGGAGCTCCATTTCTCAAATTCAGACATAATGTAAGCAGAGGGTGAGGCGAAGGGTGCATAAAATTAGCATCAGAGTTTAAATTTAAAATAATAGCAGGACTCCAAAGTGTGTGCAAGCCAAAACTGAGTTGCTATGTGTTCTTAGTCCTTGTGATGGGGCGTCTGCCCCACTCTAGCCCATAAAGGGTTAATAGAACCCTAGGGAGGCTGCCCAACTGGCTGTGCACGAGACAGCCAATTGGAGAGGGTAAGGAGGAGCAGCGAATCATGGTTGGGCAGGCCCATATAAGAGGAGCCACAGGGCAGAGCAAGTCAGTTAGTCCCTAGAGCTCAGGGAGGGAGGATGACTGGCTGCCTTGCTGCCAGAGGGCATCTAGTACCTTGGACAGAGCAGTGCTGGGCAGGATCAGGGGATCGAGAGACTGCTGACAGGCTGGGGCCCTGAGACAAGGGCGGAGAAGGTGCTGGGGCTACAGGAAAGTGGCCCAGGGAAGTGGACTGTGGGGTTGGAGGAGATGCAGTACATGGCTGCCATCTACAGGGTCCCTGGGCCGGGATCCGGAGTAGTGGGCAGGCCTGGGTCCTCCCCCTTTACCCCCACTCGCCATCGAGGAAGTAGCTGGACAGTGGACTACAGTTTCCCCTGGGAGACAAGAGAACAGAGGACTGTGTCTTGAAAAGGTCACTGTGTTCATTGGGACAACTAACTTCCTGGAGCAGAAGTGATAGTAGTGACATATCACCAGATGAAGGCGCACCGGGGAACTAAGCTAATTCCCAGGACAGCAGGCAGAAGGCACCACAGCAGGGAGTTGAAACCTGTCACAGTCCTATTACCCTCTTACTGGATTGTGTTTAATATTATATCGCAAGCATTTTGGAGAACTAGATAAATAAAAAGAACTAGCTAAATTCATGGAGGATAGGTCCATCAATAGCTATTGGGCAGGATGGGCAGGGATGGTGTCCCTAGCTTCTGTTTGCCAGAAGCTGGGAATGAGTGACAGGGAATGGATCACTTGATGATTACCCGTTCATTCCTTCTGGGGCACCTGGCTTTGGGTACTGTCGGAAGACAGGATACTGGGCTAGATGGACCTTTGGTCTGACCCAGTATGGCCACTCTTACGTTCTTAAACTTTTCTTTTTATTCTTTTGTATTCTATTAACAGTGTCCAAAAATTCTAGGTGAAAGATCAAAGCCATTTGGTCTGCGAAACTGGGCTAGAAGTCTTTCCAGCACATGCGCTGTCACAATAGTCTAGCACTTTTGCTTCCAGTCTCATGGAAACCAGGAAATAGTCATTGTCAAATACCCACTCTACTCCAACAAGACTAGACATGCTTAGGATAAGGTTAAGGGGCCCTTTTTCTTGGGCCTTATATTTAGGGTTGTCAAGTGTGTCTGATTTTCGACCGGACCACCCGCTCAGAAAGGAACCCTGGTGGCTCCTGACCTGGCCATTAAAAGTCTGGTCGGCAGTGCAGCAGGGGCCCAGGGCTAAGGCAGGTTCCCTGCTTGCCCTGGGTCCGTGCAGCTCCTGGAAGCAGCCGTCAGGTCCCTGCAGGCCCTACATACATGGGTGGCCAAGGAGGCACCATGTGCTGCTCCCTCCCTGAGGGCTGGTTCCTCAGCTCCCCTTGCCCCATCCTGGAGCCCCCTCCTGAACCCCAAAGCCCTCGTCCCTGGCCCCACCCCAGATCCCACACTCCCAGCTGGAGCTCTCATGCCGTCCTGCAGCTCAACCCCTTGCCCCAGCCTGGAGCCCCTCCTTCAACCCAAACCCTTCATCACTAGCCCCATTCCAGGATCCACACCCTTACCCAGAGCCCACATCCCCTCCTGCACTCCAAACTCCTCAGCCCCAGCCCACAGCCCCAGACCCAGGCTCTATTTCTGGATTTTCCACTGATCTGGAGAAAACTGCTTCATTTTTCTGTGCCTCGGTTTCTCCATCCTTACAATACAGGAAGGATACCTTCTTTTGTAAAATGGTTGAAGCTGTGGACTTTCGAAATGTGATGTAAAAGCTGGGTGTCATTACCAGTGACCTCACTGAATCAGCAAGACCTTTAGCTTTTTGCTGGGTCTACCATCTCCTAACTGGGTGGGGCAGCAGGAGAAACTTTTTACTCTATCACAGCACCTGAAAAAAAAAATCAAATGTTCTGAGCTAAAAACAAACAAAAAAACAAACGAAACACCCTTTCCTATTTGGTGCAGTAGGGAGGCATTTCCTCTTACCTACAAGCAATCCCTCTGCCTGCTGTGGGCTGAGGCTCAACTTGCTGTTCCAGCCAGATAGCATAACTGTTCGGAGACGAATTGCCATCAGGAAAGATGTTGTTATAGATCTAGGTATCGCTAGCATACTAATAATACCCCTCACGGTACTGCCATATCAATTCTCTGAGTGGCATCCCACAAAGAATAGCAAAGACAATGCAGCTGACCCCTGTGGGACTAGCACACCCTCAGGGCAGATGAGAAATTACCCAACACCATCACTTACTATAATATATTAATAGTCTGCTCTCTTCTGACCCATAGCTACTACTGTTCTGAGTTGATTTCATGTTGGAAATAATGACAGGGATAGCAGCAGGAGACGAAGGGGTGAAGGGGGAAGACTGGGTTTGTATATATTGAGAGGGAACCCTAATGCTAATTATTTTTCAAATAAATTCCCCAAACCAAAACCGAAAGCCCAAAATATTATAAAGAAGAAGAATACCTGCTTAAGTGGCATTGGCCGGCAGGACTGAAGGCTCAGGGCTGCTCAAGCAGTGAATCAATTTGACATTTTCACACACCGTCAGTCCCTTTGTGGGCAGTTTCCCCTCAGGACCCACATTACCAAGCGATATCATTTGGCAATAGGTTTTGGGTCATCTGCCTTAAGTCTGAAGAGTATATCTTTCTGTTTCAGCCTGATTCTGCTCTGAGGAACACCGGTGTGAGGACCTATGCAAAGCCCAGTGAAGTCAGTGGAAAGGCTCCCTTTGATTTTAATGGGATTTGGAGCAAGCCATAAGGCCTAGATCCTAAAAAGTATTTAGGCACCTATGGGAGTTATGTGCCTAAATGCCTTCTAAGATCTGAGGCTAAATCCAAAATAGCTCAGTTAAAATCAGTGTATTTATGTCGTATTTACACCACTGTAAATGAGAGCAGAATCTAGCTCTCTCAATATGGTGCCTTTTATTTTTTCCTGAGAACAAAGGTTCTTGGCCCAAATCCTCAAAGGTATTTGGGCAGCTATTCCTCACTGGGAGCTGGGCACTCAAATCTTTGAAGATCTGGGCCATTCTGTCTAATAAAACTTTTGACTTATAATGGCCAACATTGTATAACCTTGTTTTCTGCCTATGGGTGAATGCTTTATTATTTTTTGAAAGACTGATCCAAAGAGTCATTGCCAAGCATTTTTAAAAAATCATGAGTCAGCCTTATTTAAAAATAATTCAGTGTTTTCAAATATAACAACTTTTGAGTTTTCTGTCGTGTGTTGCAATACCCTTTGGGGTGAACGTTGCAAATTTTTCTCTGCAACATGAGAGCAAGTATTTTTTTAAGTGAAAGCTGAGATTCTCAGATAAAGCCCCAGTTCTGGGAGTCAGGTGATTACGAAAAACATGAAATATTTTTAGCCTTGTGATAAACTTGTGAGAACTGGCAACACTGGCTCACAAATGGACTTGATCCAAAGCCCATTGACTTCAGTGAGTAATGGATGAGACCCATGATGCGCATCTCAAGATGATGCATGCTGAAAAACATGGAGCACAGATTCTGCCATCCTTAGTCATATTGAATAATATCTTATACCTTAAGCAGTCCCACTTATTTCAATAGAGTTACTCATGGAGTAAAATACTACTCACAGTAAAGGGGGCAGAATCTGATGCATAGTAAGAGGTCCTGGAAAACACTTGTGTAGGAATCTGTGCAACTGGTAAGGTCAGAAAGTTTAAGAGATGGGTTTCTACTCATCTGGGACCAGACTGTGGCACTCTTAGTATCTTACTCTTTGAGTATTCTCTTTAAAGACTTGTACCAAAGCTACTGCACATGCTCAATATATATATATTTTTAAAAAAAGCTCAGTAACTCAGCACATGAAAATAATTTTTCATTCAGCCACTACAAGACCTCCACAATGGGGGCTGCAGTAAGAGGAGGCCCTGAGATGTAAACCTTGGTGTCAGAGGCCTGGTATGAGGCCTAAAGGCTGAACTAAAATAATGGTCAGGACTTTGCTAACATAAAGCAAAGTTAAGCTGTGAGCCAGAATCAGGCCCTGCTCACAAGAAGTTGGCAAGGAAAGGGCTGATGTTGCATAAACATATACCTACAGTGTGTTAGATATTAGAAATATAAATACGGTACCAGGACATTCTGATACTGGAACACTCCACACGGATAACAAGGAACAAGCTGTCCCATCCCAATGACAGGACCAAAGTGGTAGTATGATGGATAGAGTTGTTTTGTTCAAACCAACATGTACAAGGTGAGAGGCGGCACCTTACTATGTAGGGGGGTTGTACCTTGCTACGTAGGGGGGTTGTACCTCAATACATCAGGAGTGATGTGTAACTTGTTTGTACCTCTGTGTAAGAATGCACCCCTGGTAGTGGAAAGTCCCGCCACTGACTGAGCTGAGTCCATTGCCAGGGGGCACATATTCGTAGTATGTCCTGCAGAGTAAAGTGTAGAGGGAACTATTACTGTGCTTTGTTTGACAATAAAACTGGCCAACCTGCCTTCATACCTTACTAGAGTCTGTGGTCATTGGGGGTTCTCTCGGGGTCTGTTCTGTCAACGATCTGCGCAGAGCTGGGACAGCACACAGAGGGAGCACACGCACACAGCCGAATGATATCAACATTGAACAGAGCAGAACACCACACTGGGAGCATCTGATGACAGGGGCTATTTCCATGCCAAATTGCAACATTCAGCCCACAGCTATCTCAGCTGCAGAACTGTAATTAAACACTGCCAGATTTTTTGTGTGTCAAAAAGTATGGTTGTTATACTCAAAATTATCTGAAATATTTTTCATCAAACTCTCTGGAAAAATCATTCACCTTTAGACAGAGACCAAGCTTAGCCAACGTCAACCAATGTAAGAATCTTATTGGATAGAAGAACCTCTCTCCTGCGAGGGAAGAGGGGAGGAGAATTGATTTGCATGGGACTAGTAGTGGAGTTGTGAAGGATTGCTCAATGAGCCAGATTCTCAACTGGGGTAATTCCATTAATTTCAATGGATTAACATTGATTTACATCAACTGAAGATCTAGCCCAGGGTCAGTAACAGTGGCCTTATCTGGCTGTTGATAAGGTGCTCTACAGATCAGGTCCCACAAAATAAATATTCACCCTCTGATATCATCACCAACTTGCACTGCAGTGAATTTAAAATTAGACATGTGAATTGTGATCTGTGAAGAGTAATCTCGATTGTTATGTATTCCGTTTTGCTTCCCTACGTTTAAACTTAAATATTAACGAAGGAAAGGAAAGTGGGGTGGGGGGAAAGACCATCCAGAAAACCCCTCGAGCTGCACTGTGGGAGTTTATTTTTTAGCTGAAGGCAATAAAAATGATGTAATGTCATTTTCCTTCTAATGTTTATGGACAGATGGATGAATTTGAACTTCCCAGAAAATAAGTAAATAATAATAAAATATTCAGCTATATTCATTACTCCTAGATAGAACAAACTTTCATCTGAACAGAATACCAAGAAGGGTCAGGTACTTCTAAACACACTTGCTCAGTTTCAGGTACAATGATCAGCAGTGAAGGAATTAATTCTTGATATTTTGAAGACAATAACTTAAGCTTCATAGTTTACAACTCTTTAAAAATATATGGGAATGAGCTAAATTTAAAAATCTTCATTTAGATAAATAGGAAGATTAAATTCTCAGTGCTCAGCTTTATTCTGCTTTATTTACCAAAAATATCAGAATAAATGCAACACATTTTGAGATCTCGGAGCATTATTGTGACAGTCAGGGTCCAGACACCCCAGGGGGATAACAGTGGGTCTGAACTCCAAAGAAGAAGCAGTTGAATCGATTGATTATACAGAATAATGTTGTACTTTGAAAGTGTATTGAGTAAGGTCTTCTATGAAAGCCAGTGGTACACTGTGGATTAATATCATTGTGAAACATATGTTTTAACATTATGTGAGCAACTGTGAATATTTACTTATATTATGCTTTAATGTCTGTGACCAAACAAATGAAGAAACAGGTTTTCTCCCAGACAGGACGAAAGATAGCTGTCTCCCTGTCTGTAACGTAAATTAAGCGTTGTGGAACCATACCAATGGAAGCCCTATTTACTTGAGAATCAACTGAGGGATGGGAAGTCAACAGGGAGAGACAAAAAGTAGGGGAGAAGAGTTTTATCTGGGGATACACTTCAAGAGAATACGCTTCAAAGGTTTACTTGACTACAAGAAGAAGCAGAGAAAACCTCTTAGTTATCCATCAGAGACAAAAGAGGCTGGTGCTCTTAGAATCTGTGAAAGGTGGATCCTTCAGCCACATGGGTTCAAGATGCTGACAAATGACTGTAGGTGAGAAATTTTTCGAGACTAGGATTGTAAACTCTTTAAGATTAGACGCTAAATAGCATATTTTTACTTGTGTTTTGTTTGTAGCCATATCTGTCTCCTTTTCTCTTGCTTTGGGATAACTTAAATCTATGTTCTTTATTAATAAACTCATGCTTTGTTCTACTAGAAATGATCTCAGTGCTGTGTATTAAGTTAACAAGTGTGTCCTCAGTGAGCCAACAGGGTGTTGTGCGTGTGTGTATATTGTCTCTTTGAAGACAGCAGACTTAATTTCTATGAGTAACCACTGAGAGGGATTGCACACTACAAAGAGCTGTCTCTGGGGAACTCAGGTTCACTGAATATTACCCTCAAGACAAGATTTAAACTGGTGGAGTCTCCTGGAGTTTGCTGGTAAGGTAGGCAGACACATTGGGGTGGCAGGGCGCAGTCTCACAGTTTAACCCCAGCAAAGCTCTCTCTTTCTAAAGCAGAGAGGTAACCCAGTGGCTCACTGTTCTGGGCTCCTAGAGGGGAGAGTCAGAGTCATACATGCTATAAAATAAACTTCTGACACTATCTGATGTCTAGATCCTCAGCTGGTGTAAATTGGCATAGCACTTTCAATGAAGCTATGTTGATTTAGATCAGCTTAAGTTCTGGCCCAATATGTCTTGATGTTCAATTTAGTTCAGGAGTATTTTCGGCCATACCATTCACTTTTCCTGCAAATGTAAATTAACAGGAATTTTGCATGAGGACTGAAGGCAATTCCCCAGGTTTCAATTCTCTTGGGTTGAGACACACATCTTGCTCTCCTTCCTGACCAGTTATTTCTAGGCTGTACAGTTGCCTGCCTATAGTGAATTCCCCAGAAAAGTCAGCCTGCCTAAGCAGACCTGCTTTGCTTTTCTTCTTAAAAGCTATAAACAGTATAAATGCAACAGTTACCACACAGCTCTTTCTAAGTAAGCACATTAATTCTTAAGGTTTAAGGCATTACAGAGAAAACAGAATAAAACAATAAAAGAACGTACATGCAAATAAGCTTACTATAGATCACCCCAACTCCAACAAAGGCTCGAGCAAGTGAGCAGTTCTTCAGATCCCACCACGGGTTTTTTTCTGTGGTCACAAGTTCATAACCGCCCTGCCTCAGAACTAGTACCCACATGAACCTCCAAATCACACTTTTGTCCAGTTTGGTCCTCTTATCTTGTCCTCATGTGACAGGTGATTAGCAGACAATGGGTTAACAGTGAAGCTTCAAAAGGTTGGGTCTGGAGGTGAGAAGTTACCCTCTCCTCCTCCCCAGTATTTCCTAGGAATCTCACTTAACTTTGTTTGTCTAGCACATTGCTTCGGAGAGTTCTTTGAAGCTCAGAACATTTCCCTGAGTTTACATTAGCCATGTCACATCCTTAAAGAAATTACATACAATCTCACAATCACACACAAATATTTTCATTTTAATGTAATAAACTCCTAAAGTACTTACACTTAATTCACTAAAGTTTGTGCTGGATATTGCAGGAAATTGCCATATCTGTCACAGTCTGTATTTGTAGTTGTTTTCCTTTCATAAATTTAGCCTGGTTAAAGGTTGTGGTTCTACATGAATCTCATGGCAAGCCTCTGTCTTACAACAATAGTTGGTCAAAAAATGACAAATAGATTTCACAAGCAATTTAGAAATGTTGGCTTTTTTTCCATTTTGTAGGGTTCAAATGGTCCCGTTTTCTGGTTTCCATATTTTTGTGCTATTTTTCTGTCATTTTTAAAATATTTTTTTCAAAAATTTTCATTTACCAAAACATCAGTTGTTAGTCATGCAGTTTTCAGTAAAACAAAAATTCTGAAAACAATGTGGATAAAATTTCAGGTTAGAAAAAGATATTGTGGCAAATTTAATGAAAAATGGAAACCTTTTCTAGTGTTTACAATCTTTTGTGAAAAAAATTCAGTTTGGAGAAGAGGCCATTTTTTGACTGAAAAGCTTTTCATGTGTAAAATGTAACCAGCTACTCAACTAATAATCAGACAAATAATAATAAAGAATTATTATTAATGGGACAACTTGTTATAGTAAAGTTAAGCATGTCTGTAAGTGTTTGCAGGATCAGGGCCTAAGCTGGTCCCTTCTTTGCACCACACAAATTGAATCCAGCTCTAACGACCATTCCCCAACTTCCCTTGATGGGTCTACATTTTGCAAACTAGAAAGAAAATGGTTTTAGAATAAATTTTGTTTTGACTGAACTCACATTTGATAGTCTGCTCAATGTTCATGTTTATCATCTTTATTGTATGCTTCAGGTGAAGTCTCCTCTTTTGTTATTTATTTGGTTACTAGATAATAATTTTAGTTAGTTTTACTGTAGTATTTAAACAAACTGAAAAGTAAATCATTAAAAGGCCAATGTATTCTAAAATGTTATGAAAACAAAACAATTAAAATAATTACCCGGAAAAAAATTGATCTATTAAAGGCAAAAGGGGGAGTAATTTGTTGTTATACTTTGTGGAAGAATAGATGTTCCATATGCTGAGGCATCAGTATGATTAAACGCTTAATTGTGGTGATTCTGGCTAATACGCACAAGGTTAAATTCAGGGCCAGGAAGGAAACTTCCTCCACAGCACGTTGGCAGGGAGTATTTTCATCTTCCTCTAGATGAAAAAGACTAAAAAGAGCAGGGATGAGGGTTAAGATGGCCATATGTCCCACAAGTGAGTATGTGCTGCAGTTACCTCACCACACCTTCTGCCCTCTGCAAGAGGAAAAACAGCTGTTAGCGCACCAGGCGGTTCTGTAAGACATTGCAAATGCTGCACAGCTGTTCAGAGAGAGAAGGAGGAAGAAATATATTGGGCATATGCAGCTGCATTAGTAGGAGCATTGCCAGCAGATTGAGGGAAGTGATTATTCCCCTCTATTTGACACTGGTAAGGCCACATCTGGAGTATTGCATCCAGTTTTGGGCCCTCCACGACAGAAAGGAGATGGACAAATTGGAGATAGTCCAGTGAGGGCAATGAAAATGATTAGGAGGCTGGGGCACATGACACGAGGAGAGGCTGAGGGAACTGGGCTTGTTTAGTCTGCAGAAAAGGAGAGTAAGGGGGGATTTGATAGCAGCTTTCAACTATCTGAAGGGGGGTTCCAAAGAAGATGGAGCTCAGCTGTTCTCAGTGGTGGCAGATGACAGAACAAGGGGCCATGGATCTCAAGCTGAGTGGGGGTGGTCTACGCTGGATATTAGGAAACACTATTCACAAGGAGGGTGGTGAAGCATTGGACTGGTATATAAGGAAGTGGTAGAATTTCATCTTTGAGGTTTTTAGGGCCAGCTGACAAAACCTGGCTGGGATGATTTAGTTGGTGTTGTCCTGCTTTGAGCAGGGCTGACTAGATGACCTCCTGAGGTCTCTTCCAAGCGTAATCTTCTATCATTCTAATGGACTGTTATTAAAGAAATGCTGGCCTGTTTGTCCAGCTGACCCACTGCAGCTGATACACTTTTAGCAAAGAGATGTAGCTTGTGGATTTCAGAATCACCACTACTCTTGGGACTACAGTCAGAACCCTTACCTCACTCAGCAGACTCCTATTGATTTCAGTGGGTCTATTCTCGAGTAGGGTACGCCTTGCAGTAATTAACATCTGCTTCAAAATCGCAGGGCTAGATTGTGTTTTTCTAGGTAGGGAGGAAGGCCCTCCCAACCCGTTGCTTGGACTGCAAGGATATAGGGTCCAGGCTGGATGCTGAGCACAAACTTAGCCCTCCGATACTCCCATTGTGGGATGAGACAGCAGCTGGCCAGGTACAGAAGTGAAGTAACTGCACCCTTTCAAGGGCTGTTGTAACTTAGGGCTGGTCTACACTACGGGGTAAAATCGATTTTGATACGCAATTTCAGCTACATGAATAACATAGCTGAAGTCGAATATCTAAAATCGATTTACTCACCCATCCTCACCGCCGGATCGATGTCCGCGCTGCCATGTCGATTCGAACTCCGGTGGGTTGGTGAGTTCCGGAATCGATATAGCGCGCTCAGGGATCGATATATCCATCCAGATTAGACGCGATATATCGATCCCCAAGCAATCGATTTTAACGTTGCCGATATAGCGCGGTAGTCTAGACGTGGCTTACTTCCTCCCACTGCAGAAGAAGAGAGGCGGAATCATAGCTCTGAGTCACAGGCCACGTACACTACGGGATATATCTGAATTAGCTAAATCGGTTTTATAAAACTGATATTATAAATTCGATTTTATGCGGCCACACTAGCACAGTAATTCGGCATTGTGCGTCCATGGTCCGAGGCTAACGTTGATTTCTGAAGCTTTGCATTGTGGGTAGCTCTTCCGTAGCTATCCCATAGTTCCCGCAGTCTCCCCCGCCCCTTGAAATTCTGGGTTGAATCATTATTGTCGTGGGTGGTTCTGGGTAAATGTCGTCAGTCATTCCTTCCTCCGGGAAACATCAGTCTGACACTTTTGGTGCTGTTTTCCCTGGATTGCCTGGCAGACGCCATAGCACGCAACCATGGAGCCCGTTCAGATTTTTTTTTTCCAGCACCGTATGTGTACTGGATGCCGCGGACAGAGAGGCGTACTCCAGCGCTAACAGCAGCATTCACTTGCTTTTGCATGATAGCAGAGATGGTTACCAGTTGTTCTTACCGTTACTGCCACGAGTAAACTGGCAATGAAATGACGTTTCTCTCTCTCTGTACTGTCCGCGTGCTCTATGAGTGCCCTGGCTGAAATCGGCCAGGGGCGCAACGCAAAAGCAAAATTGGGATTGACTCCCCGAGTCAATTCCTCCTTTATGGTTTCTAAAAATAGAGTCAGTCCTGCCTAGAATAAGGGCAATGTATTAGACGCACCAGTGTATCAGAGGCACAGCTGCTCCGTGTCAGTATTCACAGGGGGTGCCCCTGCAACAACCCCACCTGTTGCTTCCCTTCTCCCACCTTCTGGGCTACTTGGCAGTGTCCTGCCCATTTGTGTCATGAAGTATAAAAGAATGCAGGAATAAGAAACACTGATTAGTGACATATGAGGGGGAGCAGCCTCCCGGCGCGATGAGTTCCAGCAGGATTAAGCGGTGTGTGGGGAGAGGAGCACAGCATGCTGCTGCTATGACAGTCCAGGCAGTACAGAATCTTTTCTTTACACAGGAAAGGGGGGGCTGATTGAAGCTCAGCCCCCAGTTGCTATGATGAAGACGGTTACTAGCCATTCTGTCCTATCTACTGGGAGTAACCAGGAATCTTCCTGTTTTACCCAGGCGCCCCCATATTCAGTTTAAAGCATTGGAGCACTAGGGGTTCATTGAGGACAGTTACCAGTCCATTGCACTCTACCAAGGGAGGGGAGAGAGCGGATACTGCTCTTCACTGCAGCAGCATCGCGCTCTACCAGCAGCATTCAGTACACACGGGTGACATTGAAGAAGTCAAGAAATGATTCTTCCCTTTCTTTCATGTGGTGGGGGGGGGGAAGAAACTGAGGAGCTATTCCCCGAACACGCCAGACACTGTGTTTGAACTACAGACATTTGGAGCTCAGCAAGATGCAAATATTTTCGAGAGACTGCTGTGGACTGTGGATAGCTGGAGTCCTCAGTACCCCCTCCTCCTCCATGAGCGTCCATTTGTTCTTTGGCTTTCCGTTACATTGTCATGCAGCGCTGTGTAGCCTGGAGATTTTTTCAAACGCTTTGGCATTTCATCTTCTGTAACAGAGCTCTGATACAACAGATTTGTCTCCCCATACAGCAATCAGATCCAGTATCTCCTGTACAGTCCATGCTGGAGCTCTTTTTGGATTGGGACTGCATCGCCACCCGTGCTGATCAGAGCTCCACGCTGGGCAAACAGGAAATGTAATTCCAGGGCTTTTCCTGTTTACCTGCCGCTGCATCCAAGTTCAGATTGCTGTCCAGAGCGGTCAGTGGTGCACTGTGGGATACCGCCGGAGGCCAATAACGTCGATTTTCATCCACACTAACCGTAATCCGATATGTTAATATTGAATTTAGCGCTATCTCTCGTCCGGGAGGAGTACAGAAATCAATTTAAGAGCATTTATATTGATATAAAGGGCATTGTAGTGTGGACGGGTACAGCGTTAAATCGATTTAACGCTCTTTAAATCGATTTAAACGCGTAGTGTAGACCAGGCCTAAGTTTCTTCCCAGACCCCCTCTAAGGGCAGAGTAATTACATGCAACCCTTTACTCAGGACTGAGCCTAAGGGCTATATCTAGCCCATAGACATTAGAGATAGGTCTTTTCTATTAGGTCCTTTAGCCAATTCCCCAGCCATTGCAGAGGTCTTCCCTCCAGTACATTTACTTAAGCTATGTCCAGTCTAACTAGCCTTGGGCATGAAGCTGTCATGTAGCTGGTATGCTCACCACACCATATGTTCACACGTTTCAGAGCCTTTTGACACTGGATTTCAGCGATCTTTCAGATGTATTATGGATGATGTTTATGTGACTTGCACAGGTCCTGTGACAACAGGTAGTGGCAATTTTCTCAGTATCAGGTTTGGTTGAGATTACAGAATCTGTGGTAGATAGGAATCAAAATCACAGCTGTGAACGTGTGGTAGTGCATTTTTTTTTTAAATATTTGTCCCCCTTACTATTGTTTGCTAGGTGAGCAATTTAGGCACAGCCCTCAGCAAGGGGTGATGGGTAAACTGTGTTAGGCCAGGAACAGCTGCAAGAGGCAAATATTCCTCAAGGACACACCTCTGAATCATAATTCCTTCTCTGTTTGCTCCTAGGAGGCACTCTGCTTTCTGGCCAGCAAGTAAGTAGCGGTGATGGTGATGGTTGTTTGGGTGGGTGGGGATGAGGTGGAGGGCAGAGACAAGGCTCCACCCATTCCCTGCCCTTTTCCTGCCAATTTACTCTAGGAGAGTATGAGGAGGCAAGTAGCTGTGCTTACTCTCACATGCCTGGACCCAAAGTCTGAGCAGCTCACGTAAGAGGACATGGGGAAGCTTAGAATCATACTCCCTTGTATGGAGTCCTAGTCAAAAATCAGTCTGCCCCATGTAAATCAATATGCCTGTTAAAAACAAATGAATAGTATTGAATAGAACAAGGGGAAAATAATAGCCTGTAATTGCACAAGCAGGTGGAAAATTCGGAAGAGTTCATGATTCCTACAAATTTTAATGTCATCTAGATATTTAAGAAATGGAATCAAAATATCACTTCCAACACAGGTAACTTTCTTCACGGACAAGAGATCCCACGACCCACCCCAGGACTAGCCATTTTAACAGCAAATATAGCTTTTGGGGGAGAGGAGCAAAAATTGCCTCTTTTGGAAAAAAAATTAATGAAAACATTAGTATTCTGTCAAAGTTTCCTAGGGGTTTGGGTGCAGATATACGTAAACAAAACAAAAAAAATCAATTTTTGATTGTTTTCAGTTCCAAAGACTGAATTGGGGGAAAGGGGGAAAAGGGGTTGAGTTTTTCAGTGAAAAACAGATTTTTGATTTTTTGTTTTTCAGAAAAAAGTTGAAAAATGTTTCCTGTGTTTTGGTTTGTGTGTGTGTGTGTTTGAAAATATCTATTTTCCATCCAGCTTTAATAACAAACCTGTGCTGCCCATTTCATGCCATGAACAATGATTGGCTTTGCACTCTCCTACGGACTTCCTGTGTGACTTTGGCAAAGTCATTTAGTTTCTCTGTCTCAGCTCCCCCAGCTGTAAAATGTGAAGCCTAGCACTGCACTGCCTCCCAGGGGCATTGTGAGAATAGCGACATTAAAGATGCTGAGGCGCTCAGATGGCATAGGGACGTGAGAAAGATTACATTGGGGAGTTGAATTCTGGAAGCTCTGGTAAATGGCTCCCTTGGTGTTTTTTCTTCTCACTTCTGAGTCCCCTTCTGCTGGTAGTTTCTTACCCTAAGAGCAATATCCATTCCGAAAGTCTGGTTTGTACAGGTTCCAAACCCCACAAATAAAACAAATTAGAGGTGGTTAAAGGAAAAATGTTTCTGAAACCACAGACTCTCCTGTCTGGAAGAAATTCCTTCCTTGACTTGCTTCACTCCCTGGTGATGGAAAATGCAATTTGCACCCAAAGTTTTACCTTTTTACACTGCTGCCTTCCCCAGGGGGAGTTTGAGAGAGGCTGGAGCTTTACATCAGCCTGCTACTGGAGACTGTCCTGCTTTGGGCATCTCAGCACAGCAGCGACTGGAGGCACCTCAAACAGTTGTGACTGCCCCACTTGCAAACTTTTCGTATGACAGCAGGTCTGCTTCTAGGCACTCTCTGGTGTCATGCTGTTGAGGAAAGGCCCTGTGTTCACCTCCATGCAGGACAGTCAGTGAGGCCAGCTCTCAAACTCCGTGGAATAGGGGAGGCCAGGGCCAGCTGTGTAGATGACCCCACATCCACCCCAACTCAGTGTCTGGAGGCCCCCATTCTCTGTCAGGGCTCCTGCAGCCAGTATCTACTCTGGGAAACACTTTTTAGGGGGCCTTCTCACCATGGAAAAGGGGCTGTAGAAGAGTAATAAAACTCTAGGCAATATAATCCTTCCACCCTGAGCTCTGATGGTCTAATAGAGGGAAAGTTCTAATCCTCCAGGCCAGTCCTTCCTCAGCCCAAAGAATCTGTGGCCCATAAAGCCTCTCCACAAGACCTGGGAGGGGAGGAGGGGAATGCTATTGCCAAGGCAGCAGAGCACCTCCTGTACAGGATAGGGAGATAGGTGCATGGATCTATCACCAGAACATCACCTAAGGACTCATTCCAACTCCCATGTATATTGATGTTTAGATGTTTCTTTGTCTCTCATCACTGTAGTATCTGAATGCATGACAAACATAAATGACTGTGTGTATATATAACATTCAAGCATCCCTATGAGGAAGGGTTACCCTAGTTTCACACACTGTATAAGGACAGAGAAATGAAGTGACTTGCTCAAGTTCACAAAGGAATTCTGGTCCTTTATACTGAACATACAGTGGAGTAGAATAGAGTAGAACAGGGTCAGCTGCTCCTCTTTCAACAAGGGAACCTCAGCCTGGTTTGAGGCCTGGAAATGCAACCATAATATGAATAATGAATAGAATAGGGTTTGCGTTGGTGGAGTCTGTGGCACAAGACCCTACAAAGAGAAGGTACTGCTGGCTATGCATGGACATTATAGATCCAGGACATGATTCTCATGTACACTGGAACAGGATTGGCCCTTGTGGCCTGGCTGGCTCTGTGAGAGGCCTGCCTCACTGTCCCTTTCTCAAGGCTTCTCCAAAACACCACAGCCTGGTTTGGCTGCTCCAATGACTTGGCCTTACAAGTAAGCCATTTAACAAAACCCCACACATTCTGGTGTTTGGCCATCCAAAAAGCCAAGCAAAAACCACAGAGTCATCATCCCATTATTGAACTGGCCCAGCCTACTTCCCTGACAGTGTTCTCTCTTTAAAGTTCTTTTAGAGTTCATAAATGCATAGATCCAAAGCCACAAGGGACTTGTGACATCTTGTCTGATTTCCTGTATAAGCCAGGCCATAGAACTGCCCAAAGTACATGTTAGAGCATCTTTAAAAATCATCCAACCTTGATTTTAAAATTGCCACGGATGGAGAATCCACCATGACCCTGGTAAGTTGTTCCAATGGTTAATTACTCTCAGTGTTAAAAATTTACCTTATTCCAGTCTGAATTTGTCTAGCTTCAACTTGCAGCCACTGGATCATGTTAGACCTGTCTGTATTGAGGGCTTATTATTAAATATTTGCCCAGGTGAGATACTTAGAGACTATTATCAGTTGCCCCCTCCCCTCAATCTTTTTTCGTTATGGTAAATAGATTGAACTCCTTGAGTCTATTGTATAATGCATGTTTTCTAATTCTTTAATTATTCTCATGGCTCTTCCTTGAATCCTCTGCAGTGTATCAATATTCTTTTGAATCATGAGCAATTCACTTCTTCTTCCAGTTCCCACCTATCTGAAGATCTTCTTCCAAAGTCTCTGCTCCTTACAGAAAAGTCTCACAGTTCCCCTCCTTGGGGATGTGCTATTACATCACTGCAGCTAAATCAACTTCCTGCAGCTAACCACTCTTTCTCAGTCTTATCCCCTGGATTGAAAGAGGCCAGCTGACAGACCTCCTTGCCTACAGGCCTCTCTCCTCTTATTTGGAAAATGGCAAGTTATAACCTATCTTCTTTCCCAGGCCTCATCTTGGTTGGTTGGAAAGAGGGAGCCTGCCTCACCTTTACCACAAAGATTCTGGTCCCAGGCCCTTAAAGAAACACCCAGACACTAATCATCATCTTGGGGGTCCTCTCTACCCACATGTCCAGAACCCTGGAATGGGGTGTGACCGGTTCCAGTGCTTGCTTACAGTTAAAGCAGACAGATCGCCCTGTTACATACACAAAAGCCAATTTAATCCCTTGGCAATGGAAAGGGGCCTTAAACTGTAGCCACATATATTACATCCACTCTAAAGCCCATTTACATGCCTGTGTCATGTAAAATGGCCTTCATATGAATGAGAAAAAGAAATAACATCTTTTTATATTAATAATAATATTTTTCATAAACTCTAATGGCCCAACTGAGATCATGGCCCTGTTGTGCTAGGCACATACTAGTAAGAAATACTCCTGGCCTCAAAAAACGTAAGCTTTTTGAGGCCAGAGTATTTCTTACTAGTAGGTAATACATAGGACAGACAAAATAGGGAGGCAAACGAGGCACCAGTGCCACATACAGGGCCTGCCTTCCACTAGGCAACCCTAGCAGTCGCCTAAGGCGGCAGGATTGGGGGCGGCATGTTTGCCGTCCTCGAGGAATTTGGCAGCAGGGGTCTTCCGCTCCACAGGTCTTCGTGGCAGGTCCCCGGAGCGAGTGCAAGGACTGCGCCCAAATTGCCTCAAAGATGCTGAGCGGAAGGAACCCCACCACCTAATGCTTAGAGGAGGAGAACTGCCGCCTAGGGTGGCAAAAACCCTGGTGCCGCTCCTGGCCACATAGCAGGTCAAGAGCCAAAGCAAGGAATGGAACCCAGGTCTCCTGAGTCCCTGTCCACTACCAATACTGCCTTTCCTTTGTCAGAGCAATGTTTGATCTGTGTCTTTGGCCAAAATGTCCTCTCCTCATGATGTTAGGTGTCACCCTCTGCTCCTAGGAGTGACTGCATCTTAGTGATGAAGCAGTAGTAAAAGCTTTGGGCAACCTTTTGGGAAAATATGATGGATACTGCAAACCAATAAAATCACCCTCTACCACTGTGTAATACTATATTGGGCTGGGAAGGATTATTATACGATAATAAGCAAAGGCATTTTGTAGTGTTCACCGTAGCATCCTTGCAGAGCTAAGCACAGCCATACTCATGGTGGCCCTCTCTCCCTGTGCCATATTGCTTAATCGCATCACTCAGTGCTTTCATTTGCTCTAATTCTTCTTCAGCTGGAAGCTTTTTTCACTCCAAGTGGAACATTTGCAATCTGCCTTTTTACCATGCATTCAAAAAGTAGCATGTTTTTAACTTCTGAAAACTCATTCAAGGAGACAGCATCCTTTTGTACATGGTGTTCATTCAGAGCGCTGTGCATCCGGCATGCTTGGTGGATAGCAGTTTAATGCTGTCATGCTCCTCCAGGGGTTTGTCCCATGTGGTTATAATTAACTTTTAATGTCTGCCTTCAGGGCAAAACACTTAAGGGGTTAACCAGTTTTCTCCTAAAGAATGAATTGTTAAATGCTAACATACGTTTATCAATACATGCCACCATTTGGATGAAAATAGCTGGATTTTTCTTCTGATAACATTTGTATCATATTTGTTTAATTAAAAGTCACTTCTAGCCTTAACAGAATGTAAATTGTCTCTCAGGTTTGCTAATATGTATGTTCCAGCCACATCCTTAGTACAAGTTCATTTAACTGCAAGGTTCACTAGCAGTTTCATTGGACCAGAACTTGTTTGAGGATTATTTAACTGTTGCACAAACCTTTAGAGTATTTTTTTCTTCCATAAGTACAGGCTGCAGCATGTGACACTATAAGGCATTTTAATACAATGCATATTTGTGGACATGTAATTAAGTGAGGAAAATAAAATGATGGAGAGGTGATGGATGATGAGAACACTTCAACCTCTCTAACCATCCAGTGACAGACTTGAAGGTGGCAATTTGAAACAAAAATACTTCAAAACAGACTCCAAATAGAGACTGCTGAAATCGAATTAATATGCAAATTAGATACAATTAACTTAGGTTTAAACAGACTGGAATGGTTGGTCATTACACTAATTGAATCTATTTCCCCATGTTAAGTTCTCCTCACACCTTCTATGGGTCATCTCGATTATCACTTCAAAGATTTTTTTCTCCTGCTGATGATAAGCCATCTCAAGTTGATTGCGCCTTCAGAGTTGGTATGGGTACTTCCACATTTCATATTCTCTGTATGTATATATTCTTTGTCTGTGTTTCTATTCTATGCAGCCAAAGAAGTGAGCTGTAGCCCACAAAAGCTTATTGTGAAATAAATTTGTTAGTCTCTTAGGGTATGTCTACACTACGAGATTATCCGATTTTACATAAATCGGTTTTGTAAAACAGTTGATTAAAGTCGAGTGCCACGCGGCACACTAAGCACATTATATCGGTAGTGTGCGTCAGGTCCGACGCTAGCGTCGATTTCTGGAGAGTTGCATTGTGGGTAGCTATCCCGTAGCTATCCCATAGTTCCCGCAGTGGAATTCTGGGTTGAGACCCAACGCATTGATGTGTGCAAAACAGTGTCGCGGGTGATTCTGGTAAATGTCGTCACTCTTCCTTCCTCCGTGAAAGCAGGCAGACAATCATTTCGCGCCCTTTCCCTGGATTGCCCTGGCAGACGCATAGCACGGCAACCATGGAGCCGTTCAGCTTTTTTTTATTGTCTCGTATGTCTACTGGATGTTGCTACGAGGCTGTAGGCAGTGCTACACAGCAGCATTCATTTGCCTTGCAAGATAGCAGAGCGGTTACAGTTGTTCTGTTACCGTCTGCCATGCATTGTAAATTTGCAATGAGATGACGGTTATCAGTCGTTCTGTACCGTCTGCTGCTGTCATGGTTGCCCCTGGCTGAGGTCGGCCAGGTGCAAAGACAAAAATGGGAATGACTCCAAAGTCAATTCCTCCTTTATGGTATCTAAAATAGAATCAGTCCTGCCTAGAATATGGTGCAAGTGTACTAAAGAACCAGTGTACCAAGAGCACAGCTGCTCCGTGTCAGATCCTGCAGAAAATGATGAGCTACATGCCATTTTAGGGGGTGCCCTGCAAAACTCCCACCCGTTGCTTCCTCTCCCAACCCTTCTGGGCTACCGTGGCAGTGTCCTCCATTTGTTTGTGTGATGAAATAAAGAATGCAGGAATAAGAAACACTGACTTTTTAGTGAGATAAAATGAAGGAGCAGCCTCTAGCTGTATGTTAGTCCAGGCAGGACATTAAATGGTGCAGCAGAGGAGCCCAGATCCCTCTGGTATGATAGTCCAGCATTACAGAATCTTTTCTTTACACATGAAAGGGAGGGGCTGATGGAGCTCAGCCCCTAGTTGCTTGATGAAGACAGTTACCAGCCATTCTGTACCATCTACTGGAATGACCGGAGAGTCATTCCTATTTAACCCAGGTGCCCCGGCCGACTCACCTGAGGCCAGCCAGGAGCACTCATGGGCGTGATGCGATGACGACGACGAGACGACGATGACGGATAGCAGTCACTATTGTACGTCTGCCACAAGGTGGGAAGAGGAGAGGATACTGCTGTTCACTGCCACAGCATCGCGTCTACCAGCAGCATGCAGTAGACATAGGTGACAGTGAAAAAAAGTCAAGAAACGTTTTTTCCCTCTTTCTTCACGGGGGGAGGGGGTAAATTAACGAGCTATACCCTGAACCATCCGGACAATGTGTTTGACCCTACAGGCATTGGAGCTCAGCCAAGAATGCAAATACTTTCAGAGACTGCTGGGACTGTGGGATAGCTGGAGTCCTCAGTACCCCCTCCCTCCTCCATGATCTTCCATTTGATTCTTTGCTTTCCGTTACGCTTGTCACGCAGCACTGCGCTGTGGACTCTGTATCATAGCCTGGAGATTTTTTCAAATGCTTGGCATTTCGTCTTCTGTAACGGAGCTTGATAGAACAGATTTGTCTCCCATACAGCAGGTAGATCAGTATCTCCCGTACAGTCCATACTGGAGCTCTTTTTGGATGTGGGACTGCATCGCTACCCATTCTGATCAGAGCTCCATGTGGGGCAAACAGGAAATGAAATACAAAAGTTTGTGGGGCTTTTCCTGTCTACCTGGCCACTGCATCCAAGTTCAGATTTCTGTCCAAAGCAGTCACAATGGTGCACTGTGGGATACCGCCCGGAGGCCAATACCGTCGATTTGTGGCCACAGTAACCCTAATCCGACACAGCAATACTGATTTCAGCGCTACTCCTCTTGTTGGGGAAGAGTAAAGAAACTAGTTTAAAGGGCCCTTTATATCGATATAAAGGGCCTCGTTGTGTGGACGAGTGCAGCGTTAGATTGGTTTAATGCTGCTAAAATCGGTTTAAACGCTTAGTGTAGACCAGGCCTAAGGTGCCACAAGTACTCCTGTTCTTTTTGCGGATACAGACTAACACGACTGCTATTCTGAAAACTATTATATAAAGCATAATCAAATTATCAGATTGTGTATTGCTAATATTTATATTCATGAAAGGCACAGGGTGTCATCCAATGCCCACTGAAGTCAATAGAAAAAGTCCTATTGAATTCAATGGTGTTGATCAAGCCCACAAGCAGAATATGAGCAAATCATGGGGAAGATCAGAAATATTCAGTGTGACACAGACTTGTCCTGTTTTACTATCATATGTACAAGTGTGCACATTTGTCTGGCACAGCACCTTAAAGTGAAAAAATGCATTTTTGGACCAGATCCTCACCTGGTGTAAATTGCTGTTGTTTCTTTAAGTCAGTGAATCCATTGTAATTTACACCAGTTAAGGATCTGGCCTTTTGGGAATTAATTAGAGGGTTTCCTCTAAATTAAAGTCCTTAAGCTTCAGAAATGGACCTGGATGATATTCCTTTATCCCAACGCCACTGGATTACAGTGATCGTTTGAAATCTAATCTCTGATTTGGAGCTGAATTTCATGAATGGACCATATCATTATAATAGGTGCAACGAAAGTCCAGAATATGAACACTCCTCAAGCCATGGGATGTTTGAAAATCTATGTCCAGATGACAATTGTGTAATTTAAACCTGAATCTATTAAAAAAAATGCTTTCTGGAGAGCTGCAATATCCTGCAGCATCATTAAAAATTAACAAAGAAAGGAAGAAAAACACACACATTTTGTTGGAACTCATTGCCGTGAGATGTTGTGAAGGCCAATAGTACAAGTAGGTTCAAAAAAGAATTGGATAAGTTCATGGAAGATTGTTCCATCAATGGTTATTAGCCAAGATGGTCAGGGATGCAACCCCATGCTTCAAGTGTCACTAAACCTCCAACTGCCTGAAACTCAGACTGGACAAGGGATGGATCACTCAAAAATTCCCAGGTCTGTTCATTCCCTCTGAAGTGTTTGACACCAGCAGCTGTCAGAGACAGGATACTGATAGAAGGACCATTGGTCTGACCCAATATGTCCATTCTTAGATTCTTAGATTCTTATGTTCTCTGGCCTGGCTGAACAACAAAAATGGATAATAATTTATTGTAATCAAAATTGTCTCACAACTAGGGAGGATGATACATCCCTTGTTCTTTGTAGCAGGTTTTGGAGGAAGACAAGAATATATCTGCATGATATGGTGTAACAGCAATTCCACTAAGAGTGAGAAGTACCATATAGTGAAGTCTCTGTTACCTGAACTTACTGAAGTTGATGAAATCCATTTTCTTATGGAATTTACAATTAATTCAATTGATTTAAATGAATAGTGATACTAAAAGAAGCTCATAAAAAGCTTTATGGACCCAGTTCCACATAAACTTCTCTTAGAATCCTCTGTGTATAACTTATCAGGCTAGCCTAACTTGCTTTGAATATCCTGCATTTATTTTTATGAAATGAAAGTAATGGACTCATAGAATCATATAAATGTACAGCTGGAAGGGACCTTGAGAAGTCATCAGGTCCAGCCCCCTGAACTTAAGCAGGGCCAAATAATCCTACATTACCCTGATAGATGTTTGTCTAAACTGTTCTTAAAAACCTCCAATGCTGGGGATTCTCCAGCCTCTCTTGGAAGACTATTCCAGAGCTTGACTACCCTTATAGTTACAATGTTTCTTTCTAATATCGAACGTAAATCTCACTTGCAGCAGGTTAAGCCCATTACTTCTTGTCCTACTATCAATGGATATGGAGAATAATTTATCCTTAATCCTCTTTATAACAGTCCTTAACATATTCAAACACTGTTAGCAGATCCCCTCTCAGTCTTCTTTTCTGAAGACTACACATGCCCAATTTTTTAACCTTTCCTCAAAGGTCAGGTTTTCTAAACTTTTTATCATTTTTGTTGCTCTCCTCTGGACTCTCTTCAATTTGTCCACATCTTTCCTAAAGTGTGGTGTGCAGAACTGAACACAGTACTCCAGCTGAGGCCTCACCTGTGCTGAGTAGAATGGGACAATTACTTCTCATCTCTTACATATGAAACCCCTGTTAATATCAGCCTTTTTTGCAACAGCATCATATTGTTGACTCATATTCATATTTGTGATTCACTATAACCCCCAGATCCTTTGCAACGGTAGTTCTACCTTCCCCTTTTTGTAGCTGTGCATTTTGATTTTTCCTTCCTAAGTGAAGTACTTTGTACTTGTCTATATAGAATTTCATCATGTTGAAAGTGGGAGTTCTGTTGGAGGAGCAGGTTTTTGTAGTTTGTGGATTGTATTGTGGAGTTTGTGTGTGAGTGAGTGTGTGTGCAGGCTGCTAGGGGCCATGTGCTGGGAGCGAGGCTGAGCCCTGAGTTGGGGGCGGGGCTTACCTGATTAGGGGTCCTATATAATCAAACTAGAGGGAAGGATAAACAGGACACGCTAGACCGTGGGATTTACAGGTGTTTTCGAACTAGCTCTCAAGGGTAATTTTAAAGAGTTAAGCGAAATTAGTTAGGGAAGTGGGATTGGACAGAGGAACTTGTGGATTTAAATGCGGAGGAGGCCTGGAATTACTTTAAGTCGCAGCTGCGGAAACTGTCGAGAGCCTGCACCAAGAAAGGGGAAAAAAACCATGGACAGAAGTTGAGGCCGAGCTGGATGAGCAGGCACTAGAGAGGGGATTAGGAAAAAGCAGAAAGTTACAGGGGTGGAAGAAAGGCGGATTGCAAGGGAACAGCTACCTTAGTGAGGTCAGAACATGTAGGGAAAAGTGAGGAAGGCTAAAGCCATGTAGAACTGGACCTTGCAAAAAGGGAATCAAAACCAATAGTAAAGGTTTCTCAAGCCACATAAATAAGAAGACAAAAGAAGAAAGGGGCCCGATAACACTGAGGATGGAATGGAGGTGAAGGTTAACCTAGGCATGGCCCAATATCTAAATAAGTACTTGCCTCAGTCGTTAATAAGACTATGAAGTGAGAGTTTAGAATCGAGATGATGTGGAGGGATGAAATGGGAATAGAGGATATGGAGCCTAGGACTTACCGGCATAGGCTGAGGTAGAGGGCCAAAACTGAACATGCGCTTATAAGACAAAATCAAGATGGGGCCACAGACAATCTTTCCATCAGAGGGATATTGGGCAACTGGGAACTGGGCTGCATGAAATTGCGAGCCGTTAGCGAGAATTTTTAATAATCGGTTAAACTCGGGAATGGTAAGGCCGGTATGACTGGAGAATTGCTACGTAGTTCCTATTTTTAAGAAAGGAGAAAAAAGAGGGGTGATCTGGGTAACTAAGGCCTGTTAGCTTATGTCTGTGGTATGTAAGGTCTTGGAAAATAAATTTAAGGAGATAAGGTAATTAAGACATTATGGGTCCAATGGTAATATTGGACGCAATTGCAACATGGAATTTACTAAACGGTAGATCGTGCCAAACCAACCTGATCTCCTTCTTTGAGAAAGGTGACGGATACTTAGAAACAAGGAAATGTGAGTAGATCTAATTTACCTTGATTCAAGTAGGGCGTTTGAACGGTCCGCATGGGGAACTGTTAGTTAAATTGGAAAAGAGGGGATGAATATGAAAGTTGTAGAGGTGGATAAGGAACTGGCTTAACAAGGGGAGACTCAGCGGGGACGTACTGAAAGGGTAGAACTGTCCCAGGCTGGAAGGAGGTTTACAGTGGAGTCCCTCCAAGGATACGGTTATTGGGACCCGTCTTATTTAACACCCTTTTATATGGGACTAGGAACTCATTGTGCACATAAAGGAGGGATATGTGCTAAATAAAGTGGGCGGATGAAAAAGCCCTGGGGGTGTATATGCTAGACAAGGCGGAGAAGGACGGGAATACTATATCTGAACGAAGTGATCTGGATCCACCCCTCCGTATGCACCCAGCTGGAAGTATAGGGAGTAATAAGGGATGAAAATGATAGTTGAAAAGTGAAGCGTTCACCTGACTTAGGGATTAATAATAAAATTTAGATATAACTTGGAGGGACGCACTCAGTTGGAAGTGACCGGAAAAAAAAAAAGGGAGGAAGAAAGGACCCATGGGGTATTGTTGATAGCAGGATGACTATGAGCCGCCAATGTGATGTGGCCAATCTAAAAAAGCACAAAGTGCGGTTTTATGGATGCACAGTCTGGCAAGGTATTTCCAGCAAGATAAGGAGGTGTAGTACCGTTAAATAAGTGCACTGGTGAGGACCCACCTGAATATGTGTGATCGCTTTCTGGTGCCCATGTTTAAGAAGGGATGATTCAAACTGGAACAGGTTCAGAGACGGGCTAACAGCCGAATGATCTGAAGGGAATGGAAAACCTCGCATTATGAAGGAGACGCAAAGGAGCTGGCTTGGTTAGCACGGGCTCGCAAAGAGAAGGTCCGGGGGATATCCATCTGCTTACTATACATATATGTCCAGCGGGGATAACGTTAGGGAGAGAGGAAACGGATGATTTAAGTTTAGTACTATGTAGGCACAAGGACAAATGGGTACAAACTGGATATTAGGGCTAGTTAAGACTGTGAAAATTAAGACGAAGGTTTCCTAACCATTAAGGGAGAAGTTCTGGAACAGCCCTTCCGGAGGAAGTAGTGGGGGCAAAAGACTTATCTGGCTTAAGAACTAATAGCTTGATAAGTATATGGAGGGGATGATATGTGGGGATAGTTTAATTGGGCCAATTTGATCTTGGATTATCAGCAGATTAGTCTGCTCATGGTCGGGAGGGGAAGGTTGGATGGGATGGGAATGAGTTACTGCGAGAATTCTCCTGGGTGCTGGTCTGGTGAGTCTTGCCCACATGTTCCAGGGTTTAGGCTGATCGCCATATTTTGGGATGGGAAGGAATTTTTCCTCCAGGGCAGATGGCAGAGGCACTGGAGGTTTTTTCGCCTTCCTCTGCACGTGGGGCATGGGTCCCTTGCTGGTGGATTCTCTAGCAGCTGA
>NC_133771.1:13579534-13591079 GCF_003597395.2 Chelonoidis abingdonii | reverse complement strand
GGTCTTCAAACCACAAGTTTGAGGATTTCAATAACTCAGTCATGGGTTAGGGGTTGTTATAAAAGTGGATGGGTAGGGTTCTGTGGCCTGCCTTGTGCAGGAGGTCAGACTAGATGATCATATTGGTCCCTTCTGACCTACGAGTCTATGAGTCTATGAGATCAGTTCTCCAATTTGTCAAAGTTGGTTTGAATGCTAATCCTCCAAAATGCTTGCAACCTCTTGAAAGTTTTAAAAGCATACTCTCCATTCCATTATCCAAATCATTAATGAAAATATTGAATAGTATCCGACTCAGGACTGACCCTTGAAGGATCTCTCTAGATATGCCCTTCCTGTTTGACAGTGACCATTGATAACTAATCTTTCAGTATGGTCTTTCAAACACTTGTGCACTCACCTTATAATAAATTCATCTAGAGCACATTTCCCTAGTTTAATATGAGAATATCAAGTGGGACTGTGTCAAAAGCCTTACTAAAATCTAGATATGTCATGTCCACTGCTTCCCCCCATCCACTAGGCCAGTAACCCTGTCCAAGAAAGGAATTAGGTTGGTTGGGCATGATTTGTTCTTGACAAATCCAAGTGAGGTATTCCTTATAACCCTCTTGTCCTCTAAATATTTACAAATTGATTGCTTAATAGTTTGTTCCAGTAGCTTTCCAGATGTTGAAGTTAGATTGCCTTGTCTATAAATCCCTGGGTCCTTTTGGCTCCCTTTTTAAAAGATATGTAGAGTACTGTGTTTGCCCTTCTCCAATCCTGTGGGACCTGAGCCATCCTCCATGAGTTCTCAAAGATAATACTAATGGTGCCACGACACCTTCAGCTAATTCCTTAAATACCCTAGGATGAATTTCATCCGTCCCTGCCGAATTGAATAATTCTAATTTATCTAAATATGCTTGAACCTGTTCTCTCCTATTTTGGCTCTTGTTCCTTCTCCATTATTGCTAATATTAATTGTACTGAGTATCTTGTCACCACTAACTTTTTTAGTGAAAACTGAAGCAAAATAGCCATTAAACACCTCAGCCTTCTTGCTGTCATCAGGTATCAGCTCTCCTTCCTTGCGATCAATAGGACCTACACTTTCTTTCATCTTCCTTTTGCTCCTAATGTATTTAAAGAATCTTCTCTTATCTTTTATGTCTCTTGCTAGATGTAACTCTTTTTGTGCCTTAGCCTTTTTGATTTTTTCCCCACATTTGTGCCATTCTTTTGTGCTTCTCCTTATCAGTTCGTCCATGTTTCCACTTTTTGTACGATTCTTTTTTGTTTGTTTGTTTATTTTCAGGTCATCCAAGAGCTCCTGATGGAGCCATATTAGCTTTTTACTATTCTCTCTATCTTTCTGTCACATTTGGATAATTTGCAGTTGTGCCTTTAATATTGTGTCTTTGAGAAACTGCCAGTTTTCCTGAACTCCCTTTTGCCATGGGACCTTACTTACTATTTTTCTGAGTTCTTCAAAGTCTGTTTTTTTTTAAAGTCCATTGTCCTTATTCTGCTGCTCTCATCCTTCATTTCCTTAGAATATGAAGTCTGTCATTTCATGACCACTTTCACCCAAATTGCCTTCAGTCTTCAGATTCACTACCAATTCCTCCCTAATGGTCAGAATCAAACCTAAAATGGCTGTCCCCTGGGTTAATTAATCCACTTTCTGGAAAAAAAAATTGCCCTCCATACCTTCTAAGATCTTATTGGAAATTTTGTTTTATTACTGTATAATTTTTCTAACAGACGTCTCGGTAGTTAAACTCCCCCATTACTATGAGGTCATGTGTTTAGGATATTTCCTTTATTTGTTCTAAAAATGTCTTGTCCTCTGTCTCTTCCTGACTTAATGGTGTATAGTAGACTCTATCATAACATCACCTCTATTTTTCACTTCTTTACCCAGAGACTTTCAAATGGTCTGCCTCTCGCCGCCTCCTGAACCTCAAAACAAATGTCTATGTTGATGTATAATTCAACACTTCTGTTCTTTTTGTCTTGCCTTCCTTCCTGAACAAGCTATCCCCCTATACCAATATTCCAGTCATGAGACTTATCCCACCAAGTCTCTGTGAAGTCAATTAAATTACATTTTAGCTTATGTAGTAATATTTCCAGCCGTTCCTGTTTATTCCCTATACTCTTCACATTGGTGCATAGACATCTAAGATGTTGGGCAGATTCTCCCACTGATTCCCCTTTTCTTACGTCTATGATCCTATTGTAATTTTCCATGCTCCCCTCCCAGCAACATCTAGCCCTGTGTTAAGGTTAGGTCACTTTTTTTTTTTTTGTTAACCTGTGGACCTTTGTCACCTGCCCCCTTTGAAACTAGTTTGCATAAAAAATATGTAAATAAGATTATATTCACTATTGCAGGTGTTAGTTTATTTATAATACTTTTAATTTAGATACATTATATAATTGGTTCAAGTATGTATTTAACCATACTACTTAGTACTTTTCATCCATAGATCTCAAAGTACTTTACAAAGGTAAACAACCATTATTATCCCAGTTTTACAGATGGGAAATAATTTATGGGCTTCAGAGGGTAAATTTTGTGCATCATCTGCCCATTCTATTGAAAAGAGGCTAAATAATATTTTAACTTTAATGATAGCATTACCTCAATTATTTATTCTTTATTGTTGACATGATGTGGCCTCCTTAATGGGTAAGTGCTTTCAGAATTATGCAAAGTCATTATGCTACCCTAAATACTTGAGAAGTGTACATGGGCCAAAGTCTGAGATCTTTAATCAAGCATTGCTGCCTTTGGAAAGGTGAAAAAAGGAAGAAATTAGGGGCACGCATTAATAAATAGAGGATTATAGAGGATTTTATGAAGCCCCATATCCAGTTTTTCTCTCTGCCTCCTGAAATGGTCTTCTCTTGAACCTCCTATGAGCTGGATTGTGCAGCCCTTAGTCTTACTGCAGAGCACCTAATTCTCTGTGTGGCCATGTAATCCAAGTTTGACTCCTGTGCCCCAAACCCCTCATCCCCAGCCCCACCCCACAGCCCACACCCCAAGCTGGAGCCCTCACCCCCACCGCAACCCCCACACTCTAACTCCCTGCCCCAGCCTGTTAAAAATGAGCAAGTGAGGGTGGGGGAGAATGAGTGACAAAGGGAGGAGGGATGGAGTGGATGAAGGTGGGGACTCACAGAAGGGGCAAGGCATGGTGGTGGGACAAGAGTATTCAGTTTTGTGCAATTAGAAAGTTGGCAACCCTAGGTGAAGCATAAGGAGGGAACGTTGAGATCCAAAGGCAGTTTTGCACACATACTATTTATTTGTTCTTCTGGGTGAAGTTTTTCTCTTAGTCTTTATGCTGCTTCTGTGTGCTCCACTAATTATGTCAGCAACATCTTCAAAAACCTAGTTTTCCTCTTTTCTGATCTACTAAATATAAATGAAGAAGCAAAGGAATTTGAATGAATAAATAACGAGGCAGCAGCATACCTTGCAAACAGTGTAAAAAAATCCTGTAAAATGTCTTGAACCCGTGTCCCCTGCTTTGCTTTTCACTGATTCTGTCACAGGGTGAGCGCAGGCTCTCCCACTTTTGTGCCTGCACCCTGTGTCTAGGCTGGTTTAATAAAGAGTGTTCACTCCCTCTTTTGTTGAATCGCCCTGGTGTCTTTATTTACAGTGCTCATTCAGTGCACACATCCCCCAACAGTTAGTGCCCCACAGACGCTCCCCAGGGTCTCCTGGCCCTTGAGGCTTCCTTATTGGCATGGAGACAGAAATACTGCCCTCCTTTCTCTTCCCAGACTAGCCTCCCCACTGAGGTTTGCCCAGGACTTTTATAGCCTTCTTCTGCTCCAGACCAGCTGTCACTACTTAGCCCAGCATATTCATCTGAGCCAGCCCTCCTTAGGGCTTGCAGCTGGGCTCCCTGCTGAGTACTTGCATCTCTACCCCTGACCTAAAGGCCAGAGAGCAGGCTGTACCTACTGGGTTTCTGGCAGAGAGCAGGCTGTAACCAGCATTTTGGCAGGGCTTTAAAGAGGTTTTACCCCTGCCCTGCCACAGACTCAGTAAAGTTAATTCTATTTCTGGAGCCTGCCTTACCAGCACCATGGACTGAAACAGCTTAGTCTAGTGGAGAGGGCACTGGAATAGGAATAGGGCTTGTCTACACTTACATTTTATAGTGCTTTAGCTTGCTGGCTCAGGGGGTGAAAAAATCACCCTCCCCCCCCGAGAGGAGAAAGTTTGAGCACTTTAAAGCCCTAGTGTGGACAGGCTCTGAGCACTGAGAGCCGTGCTCCCAGGGTGCTTGGAGCTATTCCCCTCATGGAGGTAGATTACCAGGAACGCTGAGAGAGCTCTCTCCCAGTGTTTTCACATGACCACACTCACACCATGGGACCACTCCTGCTTTGACATTTCTAGCATAGACGTAGCCTATATCTGGCTCTGTCCCTAGACTTGTTCGGTGACCTTGGCCAAGTCATTATGATTCTGTTTCCATTCCCAAGCTTTGCCTGTCTAATCTATTTAGACTAAGCTCTTCAGGGCATTGACTGTTTCTCACTAGGTATCTGTATAGTACCTAGCATAATGGGGCCTTCCAATAACATGCATATAACCTAGGGTGACCAGATAGCAAGTGTGAAAAATCAGAACAGAGTGTGGGGGGCAATAGGAGCCTATATCAGAAAAAGCCCTGAATATCAGGACTGTCCCTATAAAATTGGGACAGCTGGTCACCCTAATATAACCAGAGCCATTTTAGATAAACAGATGCATCTCTGGACCTTCATGTGAAATGAAGCTAAATTCTGCTCCTTTTGAGTTTTGCCTATCACTAGCTGATTAAGACCAGCTAAGATATGTCATTAATTGTATTTGTTGCTCTAGGAAGTTCTTTATTTTAACACTGGGGGGAAAAATGACAAGAAAACCAGCATTTGTAAGATTGCTTTTGAGCCTCATTCACATATAGCCCATTGCAACTCTTGTTAAAGTCAATGGGAATCTGAGAATCTTTGATACAAGCTAATACAGGTCTATACTCGCCACACTACCAAGAAGCGTATTACCAAAATAATATACAGTATCTTATACTTGTACATTTAAAATAATGGGTGAAGAATGAGAGTCAAGAATAGACACAGATCACCTCACCTCGTGTCTGTCCCAGGCTCCTCACAAGTGCAGAGATGAATCAGGGTCTTAGGGTCAGCTTTTCAAAGTTAGGTGACTAGTGCGATTTTCAGAAGCACCCAAACAGGTTAGGTGTCTAACTCCCATTGAAAATCTATCCTTTAGTCCTTAATCAGAGAAAGCTCTTGTGGATTTTATTGAGAGTTTTATCTAAGGGTTTGTGTACAGTGGGACACTTAGGAAAATTAACCTAAATTAACTAAAGGTGTGAATTAAAAGTGAGTTAGTTAAACTGCTTTAAACCCCTGTGTGGACATTCTCATTCAGAATTAAAGTGGCCTGAATTCAATTTAGTGTAATTAACTTTGTAAGTGGGCTTCGAAGCAGGCTGATAAAGTGTGTAAGTCAAATTCCATTTGGTGATACAGCTTTTGGGCAGTTCCTCTATTGAAGCCAATGGAGCTATGCTGATTTATACCATCTGAAGAGCTGGCCCTTTATTTTTGCTAATTTCCATAATTTGGGATTCTCTGATCCTTTCCCTGCCCCTCAATCTTACACTGTAAACATCTGATCAGAATAAAGAATTCATAGGGGACGGAAGGAGAAACAGCTTTATCCACGAGCATTATTACGTCACGATATAATTATACGAAGAATTATTTACTACTTTTACTCTCATAAATGTTTATCTTTTTCTTCCTTTGGAAATGTCACCCTAACTAATAGTTATTCACTTTTTATTTCTATTCTTTGGGGATATCCAGGGGAAAAAGAATGTAGAGTTTAAAAGATGTTTCAACTTTTAATGATTAAGCTCTGGTGAGCATTGCAAAAATATTTAATGCCGTTCTACTGTATCTGTAGTGGATCTGTAGACTTTTCAGGATTTACAGGAACACGATTTATAAAACAGAAAGCTCATCTTGTCAAAGCATCCTCCTTGGTTGACAATATTTTTTTGCTGTTTCAGTAGAATCAAGCAATAGAAAGTCTCATGATATGAAGGTATTTTTTCTCCCTTCTCTCACGTAGCTGAGAGTAACTTGTTGGCTTTTTTCCACTTTGCGCTCTCCCTCACAGATTAACATTTGAGAGAATTTGGAAATGGAAGGTCTTTCTGTCTGCAGTGAGCAGGGTCAATTCAGAGTGGCGGCTGTGAGCTGGTGACACAGACTTATATTGACACAACCCACTTTTTGCTGAAGAATCACAAAGTGAAAACACCCGGGGCTCTTCTGCCTTTTTCAATAAGAGACAAATTTTTGTCTTCCTTGTATTAAGCAGAGATCTGTCATCTTAACTTGTACACTAAATGGTCCATTCTGACTGCCTCGTTTGTGTCCAAACCCAGCCAGAATCTAGAAACATGTGTTAACATTCGGCATGTTTGGGGGCAAGTTGGAAGGCCCTGAGGCTAGGCTCCCTGATGTCTGCTGGAGGGTAGTCAATAATCATTAGACCTCCAAGTGGTAGATGCCCAACATAAACTGTATTTATTTATTTAAAAAATCTTTACTTTAAGCCACAGGGAAAGGCATTTTAGAGAACGCAGTTCCCCTGAAGTAATTAAGCCGTTATAAAGAAACAGTGCCAAGGAATGAGATGCTACCTTATTGAGGGGGGTCTGATGTTTGACACTGTGTCATCAGTCAAAGCAATGGGAAATCATTGAAAGTAATTAGCCCATGTCTCTCTGTCATTTAAGACTCTCTCCGTGGTGCTTAAGAAGTGTGATTCGCCCCAAGTCTTTTTTGATTGCCAACATCTCAGTGTTCTCCACAAAGCTAAACCTACCGCTATGAGCGAAGTTAAAATGTAAGTTATAGTCAACATGAGGTAAATTAAGCTGATTTTTTTTATTTTGATGATGTTCAAAGAGACCAAGTTTGTACAAATTAAAAAAAAAATCTGAGAAATTACGAAGCATCTCATCTAAGTTCTGCTGTTTGTCTTTGTATGTGTGGATGGTGGCCAAATTCTGTTCTCATTTATATTTTAACTTCAGTGGAATGGCACTGATTGTGAGTGAGAGAATAGTTTGAGCCAGAGTGTGCATTGTATATATACAGTGAATGCAAGATAATGAAATATCAGGTATTTAAAAGTACTTAGGAAAAATACCTGCTATTCAAATGAACACATAGGAACTACCATCAAGGATCAGAGCAACGTTCCACCTTAGGCCAGTGTCTCATCTCATCAACAGTGGCCAATATCAGCTGCTTTGTAAAGTCAGAGAGTTTAAGGGAAGAAGGGACCATCAGATCATCTAGTCTGACCTCCTGTATATCACAGGCCACCAACAACCCCATAGACACCTACATACTAAATCAATCATCCAACGTGCATTGTCTATTGGGGACCGTTGTGCCAGCCAGAATGACCACAGTTGATGGCATCACATCAGGCATTGTGAAGTGAAGTTCCCAGATCTAGCTCAATCCTTCAAATCCACAAATCTCTGATATGGCCCCATATCCAATGTCAGATCAGGTCAGAGTACCCACCCTTATGCACTTTGCACACTAAATCCAACAACCAAAATTAAAATATAGGATTACAAACCTCAGAAGACTGAACTATTGTGTTCCACAGGCAGAGAATGGGAGAGACCAAAGTATATGAATCCCTGAGGCTTCCCGCAATAGGAATTAATTGAGATGTACCCAGATGTTCCTCACAGGCAGCCCACACCCAATGCTGCAGAGGAAGGTGAAAATATCCCAAGGTCACTGTGTAGAAGAAGAGTGTTAGAGACTCTGAAGTAGGTAGTTATGGAAAAACCCATACATGGGGAGTCTCTTCCAAACCTTATGCCTGACTTTAAGCATGTGTGTAGCAATGAAGTCAATGGGACTATTCACAAGCCCAAGTTCTTTGCTGAATCTGGGCATTATTCCTTTCTGTTGTAGATCTGGATGTCCAGCTGGGTAAACTGTCTGCAATTAACTACTCCCAAAATAATTGCATAGGGACTGACAGATTAAATGTTTCATCCTATTCTACAGTAGGTTGGAATGACAGGTAGCTAGGAGATAGTTAAGAAGAAACCATTGAAGAAGTGACATGAGAACAGCAAGCATGGTGTTTTGATAATATGGTGAATTTCTTTCCTTAGTACCATAGATGCTGAGATGGGGCATCTGCCCCACACTGGCCCATCAGAGGTTAAGAAAAGCCCTTAGGGATGCTGTGCAGGAGAGGAGGCAGCCTATTAAAGAGGTGCTATGAGGAGCAGCCAATTGGTACTGGGCTGGCCCATATTAGAAGGGCTGCAGGACAGAGCAGCTTCAGTTACTCTCTTGAGATCGAGGAGGGAGGACTGGCTGCCTTGCAGGAGGAAGAACACTAGCTCCTTGGACAGAGCAGTGCTGGCAGGATCTAAGGAGTGAGAGTGAGCTCCTGGCTGACTGCTAAGATTGGCATGCTGATGCCCTGAGATAAGGGCAGAGAAAGTGCAGGGGCTGCGGGGAAGTGGCCCAGGGAAATAAACTGACAGGTGGAGCGGACACAACATGTGGTTGTCATATATAGGGTCTGCGAACCAGGACTTGGAGTACTGAGCAGGCTCCACCTCCCCATCCTCACTTGCCACTGAGGAAGTGGCAGGACAGCTGGACTGCAGTACTGGCCCCCGGAAGGGGGGAGCATAGAGTGTGGCACAGCTGGAAGGCTGTGTCCTGAAGAGGATGCTGCACTCCTTGGAGTAATGTGGATTCTGGAGAAAAAGTGATGTCAGGGACACACCACCAGAAGAGGGCACACTGGCTAGCAGAGCTAATCCCTGGGACAGCCAGCAGGAGGTGCTGCAGTGGTGACTCGCACCCCATCACAGATGCTATTTCAGAACCAGCCCTACATTCAAGAAGACCTGGTAAGCAGCAATCTTTGCACACATGGCAATAAACCGACATGTACATATGTGCATATTTAGCCTGTAATTGTACTGGAGAGAGTGCTGTTAGATTACTCAATTGTCCTGAATGTCTCCCTGGTTTCAGCCTCATCCTCAGAGGTGTAAATTAAATGGACAAACCATTTCTAATCTGAGAAAAACATCCCGCATTAATCCTTTAAAAATGGAGACATTTCACAATGGCCTTGCTAAAGATGTCCTTTTCCATTTGTCAAAATGTACAATGTATTCTTCTTGTGTATACTGTGCTACAGCCTAGAGCTGCAACCGAGATTGTGCTGGGCATGGCAGAAACACAGCACAAGAGACAGCCCCTGCCTTGAAGAATTTGCAATCTAAATAGACAAAGGATGGGGAATTGAGGCACAGGAAGGGCTGGCGCTTCCATTTAGGTGACCTAGGCGGTTGCCTAGGGCACCAGGATTTGGGAGGGCGGCAGACTGCTCCGGTGGTCCCGCGGCTCCGGTGGAGCATCCACAGGCACGCCTGCAGCAGGTCCATGGAGCTGTGGGACCAGCAGACCGTCTGCAGGGACGCTTGCGGCAGGTCCACCGGAACCGTGGGACCAGCGGACCGCCCGCAGGGACTCCTGCGGGAGGTCCAATGGAGCCACGGGACCGATGAGCCGGCCCTGCGCCTAGGGCGCCAAAAACCCTGGCGCCGCTCCTGGGCACAGGGAGATTAAATGACTTGCCTAAGTACACATAAGGAAGCCTGGAAGAGAGAGGAAACTAACCCAGATATGCTGCATCCCAGTCTTCACCACCCTCCTCCCAAAAGTATGATAGATAATTGTGTTAGTGTAGGGGGTGTGCGGGGGGAGAGAGAGAGAACTGGGCAACACTGAGCTTCTTATGCTAACTTGTGCTGTGATTCCATTGGGGTTCACGATCTAAGCTTAGCTGGATAGGGCTGATATTTGGACAAGAAATCTCCATTGGGCATGTAGTTACTCCAGAAAGTGGTTTTGGTGATCTCATGGTTTGTACATTTGCCTTTGAGTAGAGCTAGGTGAGTGCAACAACAACAAAAAATATTCTGCTTGAATGTTTAACTGACATTCTTCTTCCTTAACCCCATTCTGTTCCATATGAAGGTATTCTCGGAGCAGGTCTGGAGCCTTAAAATTAGAGCCAGTTGGAAAATGATAAGTTTCATCCATGAAAACTTTGAAGAAAAATATTATTTTAGGGTTTTTTCCCCAATTTTTTTACTGGATTTTTTTGGCTTGCCAATGAAAGACTGAAACCAGAAAATGGGGAAAAAATGAAGTTTTCTATTTTTGAAAACCAGACATTTTTGGTTTCCAATATTTTTCATCACATGCACACATACACAGAGAGCATAAAATTTCAGCAGAAACACAATTCTTCTGCAAAAGTTTTCATTTTGAGAATAGGCCGATTTTTGTCAAAAAAATAATGAAAAATTGCAAGTGTTGGGGAGTACTGCGGTTCTTTTTTATTTTGTTTGTTTATTGTACTTTGTTAAAGGATGTTGAGATGTCTCAGGATGAAAGGCACCATACAAATAATGAAAAAAATCCACTAAAGGGCTTTCCCAAAACTGATAGCTATGCCCTTCACTCTTCCTCCAACAGATCAAAGTTTACTTGAAACATTCTAATTTGTCCTTGATAGAGGAGACATAAGCCACCCATAATCACTCACAAGTGATGCGAACACAATTATCATGTCAAATTTTAGGACATCTTGAGCCTTCTCAGCTGTCCCATTAGAACCACTTGCCCAGACTTGTTATTTCAGTAAGTTTTTTCTCTGAAGTTAGATCATATATTTTCTGATGTTGGCAGATGGTGAAAAGGTGTTCACCAATTTTATGGCTTAACCTTAAAATATTTCATAGCAGTATTGCCAGAGGGTAGAATGTAGGGAATGAATCCACTGTTATATTATATGGCTAATTTATCACTAGAACAGGTTGAAAATTGCATTTTAGACCAGAAAAGGAGAGAGGGGGGAAATTTGACAATGTTTTCATGATTTCCCTCCTCTCTGTTTTTGACCAGCTTTATTCATTGTTAATTATTTTAAATTCTATTTAATACTGACTCAGTTATTGATTCTCTGCTTTCTTGTCTCTGTGGGAATGCTCTGCTCCTCTCTCTCATTGCGAAGTCTGTTGCATCAACCATAACACACATTTAACATATATTTTTTCTGCTTTAATCTTGTGTTGCCCAGGCCATGATTGGCATTTAGATGGAGGGAGCTGGGGCAGGGGGGGCGTGGAGAGGGCCACCTGCAGCAAGTAAGAGGGGAGTCGGCATGCAGGGGAACTCCCCGCCCCAGCTCACCTCTGCTCCGCTTCTTCCCCTGAGCATGCCGCCCCACTGTACTTCTCTCCCTCCCAGGCTTGCGGTACAAATCAGCTGTTTGGCACTGCAAGCCTGGGAGGTGGGAGAAGTTGAGTGGCGACGGTGTGCTCGGGGAGGAGGTGGAGCAGAGGTGAGCTGGGGCGGGGAGCTGCCGGGGGGAGGT
>NC_133771.1:13455850-13579442 GCF_003597395.2 Chelonoidis abingdonii | reverse complement strand
GGGGAAGGTGGGGAGCTGCCGTGGGGGGGGTACCTTAGGGTGGAGGGAGGGTGGAGAGCTGCCACAGGGCTGCAGGGGGCACAAGGTTAAAGTTTTGCCTAGGGCGCGAAACATCCTTGCACCCACCCTGCCCGCTGCCGCAGCCCCAGGGTAGCGACAGTAGGGCTCCAGCAGTGATTTAAAGGGCCTTGGGCTCCCCGCAGCAGCCAGAGCCCTGGGCCCTTTAAATCGCTGGCAAGCCCCGCTGCTACCACGCTATATACAAACCCGTGTTATATCAGGTTGCTTTATAGTGGGGCAGAGGTGTATATGTCAGGGCCACATCCATAAATAGCACTAATGGAAGGAAGCAGTTTTTCTTGAGTGGAAACAGTGGGAAAAGTCTGCAGCTGCTGTAAATTGGCATAGCTCAATTGAAGTTAGTGGAGTTACCCCAGTTTACACCAGAGAATCTGGCCTATTATGTATATAATTAAGTTTTTTTGTCTGCAGCATGGAAGAAAATATTTCCAAACAGGATGCTCTAGTTCAGCTACAAGTTATTGAGCTTCATGCAGGAATCACTGGGTGAAGTTCTCTAGCCTGTGTTATACAGGAGGTCAGACAAGGTGATCACAACAAACTCTTCTGGCCTTAAAGCCTGTTAAATAAAGGGCCTAATTCTCTTGCTCTGGGGTATAATTTCAGTGAATCAGAATAGGGACTATATATATATAGGGTTTTAAAAAAAAAGATTACTTTTATCATAGTGTCCTCTTTAAGGAATTCCTTTTGCTTGTATTTTGTGCATTTCCAGGGTGAGTGCAACTTGCCAAATACTAATTTTCTCACTGGAGTACAGCTAAAAGATCTCAGTCAGGAAGAAGTGAGCATGCTGCAAATCAACTGATTTTGCTAAGGCATGAATAAATGTATTTGCTACATTCCTTCAGCTACCTGCCCAGACTTTTCTCCTTGTCTCTATCTCTCTCTGACCCCCTGGAGCAGGAACCTGCTGCCTTAAAGCTATAGGGGCTAATTATAACCAACTAATACAAAGTTTTGGTTTTACCCACACTGCTTCACAGACCCCAAAACAATCCCCAAATATGAGCACATTTATTATTTAGAAATGCTTCCTTGGATTATAATTTCACTTCTCCTGTTCATTGTAAAGATGCTTGCGGATGCGGGAAAAATAGTAAAAGGGCAAAGAATACATTCCTGCAGAATAGTCCTGTTCTGGCATGGGCTGACTGAAAATTATCTATCCAAACTGTCTTGTCAAGAGGAAAATTTGGGTTTTGACTAAAGAGAAAAAATGACTGCTTTCTTTTGGGGGGGGGAGTTGGGGAGAGGGAGTTGTCAGGCAACCCCAAGCAAAAGAAAAAAATTCTGGTTTGGGCTTTTTTGATATTTTTATGAAAAGCTGAAATTTTCTCAGAGGGGTATGACACTTCATGGAAATACCCTGAGTTGTGAGGTACCCCACTAACACCTGCCCTTAGTCTAAAGAGACAAGTGCATCTGTGTCCGCCAGGGGTCAGGTCCCCAACCTCGCCTGCCTCTGGCAACACAAGCACTACCTTCCAGGCCTCCGCAGGCCCCACTCTTCCTTTGCACACACCAACCCCTGAGTCTTCCAAGTGTCTCCCTGGAGTGCCCACGGAATTCCCAGAGCCTCTGTTTCCAAAGGAACAGTACATCACAGCTTACCAATTACACCGTAAAACACAGCTCTGCTTAACACATGGCCCTTAGATTTGCTAGTAGAGAAAGCAAATATAAATGTATTGAACAAAGAACAGAGCATAATGAAATACTGGAAACAAAGGGTTACATCTAAAAGAAAATCATAACACACATTCTGGAGCTTAACCTTAACTAACAAGATACCCTCCTGCCTAATAAAGTTTCTCACCCAAAGTTCTTCCTCAGCATTTACAGCCTAGCTGACTGTGATCTTTTTTTCATGAAGCAAGGCCATCAGGAACTCACCTGCCTAGCAACTCAGTGAGCTCATCTGGGCCCAATAAACCCACGTTAAGTGACTGTGCTCCCTGACTGCTCAGAAGAGCCAACAGTTTGCCATTTAAGCCCTGTAGTAACGGGACCGCAGTGCCTGTACGATGTGTTCCAGTCCCTCAGATGCACCAGACCTGCTTCCTGTCCAGCCTTTGCTCCACACCCTTGTCTGCTCCACTCCAGCCCTATACCCCGCCTGCCTGCGAACTCCTGACTCCTAATTCCTGGTTCTGACCATTGGCTTGTCTCTTGACCATGACTCTGGCTCTACCTTTTGGTTCTGTTCTGATTCTGGACTCTAACCAATGGTTTGTATCCTGACCACACCTCTAGTTCTGTCCTCTGATTCTGCTCTGACCATTAGGCAAGACTCCTGCTCCAACTGGCAGATCGCACCACATACACCTTGATGTATGACAGTTTGAGCAGCCCCCTAGATGACAGCAGGGACATAATCCCACAGAGCTCCCCTTCAGGACAGCCCTGCAGCCCCATCTTCTCTGATTTTTTTGGAGTACTGCAGGCACTGCAGGCTCCGGTCTCCATGCTATGTGTCTAGAATGCAGCCCTCCAAGCCCTGGTACAATACCAGGCAGCATCTTCTGTTGCTCCCAACTCTCATAGTCACTGTCTGGGAGCACAAGATGCCTCTACCCAATAAGTCTGATGGGGATTGTGCCAAGTTTTGTGGGTTCCTTAACCAATTGCATCTCCAGTTCATGTTGTGGCCACAGTGATACCTCAGTCCTGAGTAGGATTAGTACTTAGCTTGCTCACTGGAGAGGCCCAGAAGTGGGTGCCCCTGCCCCTGGAAGGGTCCAGTCCTCTCCTTGAACATTTGTAGAGCTTTATACAGGCAACGGTGGGTATCTTTGACAACCCTAATGGAGAACATACCATGGAAGCTGCTCTCCACGCCCACCAGCAGAGTCCCACATCCATTGCCAAATATGCAGTGACCTTTCAATGTCTGGCTGCAGACACCAACTGGAGTGAGGCTGTGCAGTGACACCACTTCAGGCAGGGGCTCAATGGCTATCAAAGATGAACAAGCATGGGTGGAAACTCTGCCTAACCTGGGAGCCTTAATCAATCTCTGTGTCTGGATTGCTGATCGACTTCTGGTGTGAGTCTAAGAAAAGCAGCCCACCGCCTGATCCCCGCCAGTGAGAATTCTTCCATTTCCCATGGTCCCTGTTGTCCTACCAGACACTGAACCAATGCAAGTCAATGAAGTCCGGTGCCACCTCTAGATAAAAGAGGTGCCACCACTGATAAAAAGAACCCAATGCCAGGCATTGGGATTGTGCCTGTATTGTGGAATGCAACAGTGTACCCAGCCAAGGTCCAGTCCACCCCTGTGTCAGGAAATGCCAGAGCGACTCCCAGTAGGGGAGTTAGGGATGGGTCAGTGTTCCCCATTCTAAATCATGCTGCCACCTATCTGCCAGAATCTTGTCAATCCCTAACCAGCATTCTACTCTGCTACATCTCCCTCTTCAATTCCAGTATTCTGCCATGCCAGATGTCCACTTAGAAGCATTAGACAACCCGGGGGCTCTGGCAGTCTTATTGACCAGAATTTTGTTAAGCGGCATTGAATTTCTGTGCTCCACAAGGACTTCCCTGAGCTTATAGAGGCTATCAACCGGTTACTTCTCTCTTCAGGACCCATCACTCAATTCTATGCTCCATTCCTTCCTGGTTTGTACCTGTTCATACTATCTCCTTCTAAAGTTTAGTCATACTTCCTGTGGCATACTGTTAGCTTTTGGAGCTCTCTAATAGGATGTAGGCTAATGAGAGACATGGAGACAGTTAGTGCAGGGGTTTGACTCATAGAACCCCTAAACTATCTGAAATCTACTGTTGGATCCTAGACAGTTCCTCTTTTCCCCTCATAGGCCACTTGTTCCTGCTTGGCAGTGAGAGAAAGGGGACAGAGGAACAAGATGCCCAAAGCTGCAGTCTGGCAGCCCCTGTCCCACCAAACATTGCCCCAGTATATTGTGCAGAGGGACAGGGAGGCTGAACTGGCTACTTATCACCTAATATAGTACAGATAGTCTCCCAGGGTGTTTGAAAAAAGATGCTATCACTTCATGATGGAGGTTTGTTTCTTAAATGCTGCCATGCTTGAAGAGACCAATTATTCATTTAATCTGGTATGCAGAACTTGCTATACTGCTTCAGATCAGTGGTCCATCTAATGCAGTGTCCTGCCTCTGTCACTGTACAGCAACAGTTGCTTCAGGAGAAGGTAAGCAGTTATAGCGGACAATTAGAGAATAACTGACTCATAGGTAAAACTTTGTCCTAACTCTCTCCCTTAAAAGTTGGCTTATGTCCTGAAATACGAGAGTTTGTATGTAGCCTGTCATCAACAGTGACCAATGCACCTAATTTCGCAAGACCAAGTTAGACAAACATCTCCCTAGATGGGCTTGGTATACTTAACTGTGCCTCAGCACAGAGGGATGGATTAGATGACCTCTTGAGGTTCCTTCCAGCTCTACATTTCTATGATTTCTATTACTTCTATATATGTAAATGCATTGGAGATGAGCAGTTCTAACTGATGCCTGAGTTTGGAATTTGTTTATGTCCATAAGCATGAAGACAGGCAGACCTTATTTTTATCCGGCTATAGTAACAGTAGATAAAATTCAATTTCTAGAAAATCCAAGAGCAATGAACTATATATAGGACATAATGGAGACTAGTCTACATCTTCTCCTTTTCCACTCCTGTTTGTCTCTTTTAAACCATTTATTTAACATGAACACATCAATTATCGTTTTCCAAACAAGTTTTAGTTTTCTCTATAATATCATATACTTTTTATATGCAGATGCCTCTAGCTCTTCCATTCTTTGCTAAATGCCTTGCCTTTGTATTTAGCAATGTAATAGGCCCCTGTTTTTTACAACTCCTTTCTCTATACAAGAATCAATAAATCACAGATATAATCTGTTATTTAGCTCCTTAGCACTGGAACTGCACCCTCCCCCTTTATCTGTTTTATCTATTCATTAAATATGTAACTTTCTACTGGAGCTTTTAAACACCATAGGGATCTATTCCATTTCCATGTGAATGCCTTGTTCTTTTTTGTGTAAAAAGGAAAACATGCTTTTAATGCTGAGAATACAGTACATGGCATGCCATTGATTAAATCTCCCTCCACCCCAGCCCTTCCTGTGTATGAACAAATTCACTTCATGCAGTTCTGCTTGGAAGGATGCAAAATCACAAATGGCTAGAAAGGAGGACGCTCCTCCTGTATCTCAGCCCCCCTCCACTCCAGTGAATTAAAATATTAATCATGTTAAACTATTTAAAACCAAGTGCATGAATGTAAAAGATGTGACTGAATTTAGGATATAAGAAAGTAAGGGACTAACCTCAGCAGAAAGAGCTACATAGAGCTCAAGTAGGTGTTGTGCAAGTTTCCAGCTCTACTCCAATCCTGACCCATCTGTGGCTTGAGAATCGAAAGATCTGGATTCAGTTGTTGACTGTGCTACAGAATCCTTGTGATCTTGAGCCAGCATTGGGTACCCTTGTTAGCAGTTTCAGCAGAGAACCAAGGAATTAATAAGCAAAGAAACTGAACTACCTTCTGATTCCTACGCATGGTTGAGATGGGTAGCAATTAGAGCTGGGCAAATCATTTGTGAGGAACACCTTGTTTTTCTCTTTGATGGCCATCTCAGTTACAAGGGATTCTATTACCTCTTTGGATGACCTGCACTCAACCTTGATAAATGACTTCCAGTTCTGCCTGAAAGTATTTCTAGTCCCCCTGACTGAGAAACTTTACACAACTGTTAGGACAAGAAGTGATGACTACTGTATGCAAATGGTTATTTAGAGAGAGGTGATGAAACTACTCTCAGATGGAATTTAGACAGGACACCAAGACTAGCACCTCTACTCTTATGAAAAGTGCGATGGGAATTGCAATAGCCCAGAGTAATCAGTGCCTTCTTTGTATGTGAACCCCCGTCCTGTACCATCCCTGGTCTTCAAGTGTAGCCGAGCTTTTTATTCTTCCTTGAAATGTAAGAAAAGATAGAGAAAGCAATTTTTTTACAAGAAGCTATTTCTAGATCAAGCAGAATAGAATTTTTTTCTGTTCTTCACATGAGAAATTAAATTAAGAACCTTTTTGCCTATCATGGATGGCTATCTATGAAGAAGCTGGAAGTCACATGGCACTTCTCAATACATCACTAACAAACATGTAATTGTTGTGCAGCATACTTTTTAATATAAGTATATTTTCACCTGTACAACTCCTTTGAGGACAAAATTTACTCCCTGCTACACCAGAGTAAATCCAGAGTGACTGCTGGGCTTGCTATGGTTTACCAAATTCTGGTGTAACAATGTACAGCTTTAAAGTCAATAGTCCAATAGGGTCTAGGCCGGGATGGCCAATCTGTGGCTCCGGAGCCACATGCGACTCTTCAGAAGTTAATATGCGGCTCCTTGTATAGGCACCAACTCCAGGGCTGGAGCTACAGGTGCCAACTTTCCAGTGTGCCTGGGGATGCTCACTGCTCAACCCTTGGCTCTGCCACAGGCCCTGTCCCCTCTCCATCCCTTCCCATCCCCTCCCCTGAGCCTGCCATGCCCTCGCTCCTCCTCGCTCCCTCCCAGAGCCTCCTGCATGCCACAAAACAGCTCATTGGGAGGTGCGGAGAGGGAGGCACTGATCAACGGGGCTGCTAGTGGGTGGAAGGCACTGGGAGTGGGATAGGGGAACTGATGGGGTGGTGCTGACATATTACTGTGGCTCTGTGGCAATGTACATTGGTAAGTTCTGGCTCTTTCTCAGGCCACCCCTGGTCAGGCTACTAAAATCCTAGACACGGCTTTGTGACTGGACCCTTGGATTGATAAATTAAATTATTTTAGTAGAACTATTCCTGCTGCAGTATTCCAGCTGGGAGGCTAGCGGTCAAGAGGGTTCTAGAATGTACCTCAGACTTACATAAGAAACATTTTGTTTAATTTAATGTTTGCTTGATTTCAGTTTTATTTAACATTTGTGAGAGGGTTGAATTAACATTTCCTGATTTGGCAATATTTAACCTTTCACTTTCATGAACAATTTAAAGCGAAAGAAGATAAATTCCCCCCAAACCTTGGACTATCTGTTGAGGCTGAAGGCAACATTGCCATTTTACCAAGGAAAAAACAAATACTTATCTTCAGGCTACTTAAACACTCAATTTACCAAATTACCCCTGTTTAGTGTAATGGAATAAATAGCTTGCATTTAAGAAGCTGAGTGACCATCTATCAGAACTTACAGGAGACAGAAAGCAAGTGATAAAATAAATTCCAGGGCTACCATTAGAGCTATGTTGTCCTGGGAAGACTCTCATACCCAAGAATTAATCATTGCATTGATATCAATAGAGTTCTGAGCCCTGATTTTTTGCCCATTGAAGCCAATGGCACGGTTCCCATTCAGTGGTGGAGGTTCAGACCCATCATTACTACAGGGTGGGCCTAGAAGAGAGCCAGCGAAAAACCTATGCATCACATACATCCTGAAAATTCGGTAGTGCCTGGGCCTTCTCTTGGCTCCTGCACATGGGTGAGTTTCACCCAGTGAAAATATTACTTATTTCAAGGATCTGTTGTGCAGAAATGATGCAGGGTGCTGAAGTCAAAAGCAGAACTATTGACTCTGGATTAATAACATTTAGCATTTAATATCTTCAAAGCCCTCTCCATCTGTTAATTTGTTGATCCATCCAACAGTCCTGTAGGGAGAATAAGGACTTTGTAGACGAGATAAGGAGAGACAGAGAGATATGTTCGACTTTTTTTTTTTTTTTGATGCTGAGCACCAGCAATTTCTGCTGGAAACGGTTGGTGCACAGCCTCTCTGTAACTCAGCTCAAGGTGACAAGTTACAGGCAACAGATGAACCAACAAACTGAACCCAGATTATCTAATCCCTAGTCGGGCATTTTAACTGCAAACCCATTTTTTCTCTGCAGGCTCGGAGGTATCCTAGAAGAGAAACATTGCACATTACTCAACCTCTCATGGTGTACAGGTGTTAAAACAACCCCCAGGAAATAACACTTGTGCAAAGAGCCTTCTCCTGCCAATGTCGAGCTTCCAAAGCAGTCCTAGGCCACCTGGCTCCTAGTCCCTAGTGTGTGGGGCTTGTCAGGGTTTGGGCCAGGAACATGGAGAAATGTGGGGAGCAGGTCACAGTCAGAAAGGCGTATTGTAAGACTTCTATGTCATAGAATGGTAGGACTGGAAGGAACGTCGAGAGGTCTTCTAATCCAGTTCCCTGAACTCGCGGCAGGGCTAAGTATTATCTAGACCATCCCTGATAGGTGTTTTTCTAACCACCCCAGGCAATTTATTCCGCTGCTTAACCACCCTGATAGTTAGGAAGTTTTTTTCCGAATGTCCCACCTAAACCTCCCTTGCTGCAATTTAAGCCAGCAGTCCCCAAACTTTTGAAGATTGTGTTCCCCCTCTTACCCCATCCATGCCCCCCAACCCCTCCCAGAGCCAGTGAGGCTGCAGCATGAGGGGAGCCACATGGGTAAGGGGGCTGAAGCTGGGGCCACAGCTGGGGGTGGGTTGAGGGCCGGAAGCAGGGCCACAGCCAAGGGCCAAGGCTGGGGATGGGGACGGAGCCACAGCTGAGCCCGCAGCTGGGTGTGGCTCTGCTCCCAGTCTTGCCACCAGCTTCAGCCCCGGACTGGGAACAGAACCATGGCCAGCAGCGAGGCTGGGGGCTAGTGCAGGGCCATCAGTGGAGATATGCTGAGTCTGGGGACAGGGCAGGCCCAGGGACCAGAACCAGGGACATGGATGGGGGTGGGACTGGAGCAGAGCTGGGGTGGGGAGGGGCTGGGTGGTGCTCCCTCCCTGCCTCTGCGGGGACTGACCTTGGCCCTGTCATGCTTCCTTGGACATTCCTATGCACCCTTTTACGGGGGCATTCCCCACACTTTGAGGTCCTTTGATTTAAGCCCATTGCTTCTTGTCCTATCCTCAGAGGTTAAGAAGAAAAATGTTTCTCCCTCCTCCTGACAACAACCTTTTGTGTACTGGAAAACTGTCATCATGTCCCCTCTCAGTCTTTTCTTTTCCAGACTAAACAAACCAGTTTTTTTAAATCTTTCCGTTATAGGTCATGTTTCTAGACCTTTATCATATTTTGTTTGCTCTTCTCTGGACTTTTCTCCAATTTGTGCAACATCTTTTCCTAAATGTGGCGCCTAGAATGGATTCACAATACTCCAGCTGACACTGCCTTAATCACCGTGGGTAGCAGCAAAGAATTACTTCTGCGTGTCCCCGTTGCAACACTCTGCTGAATACGCCCACAATGATGTTCCTTTTTGCAAAGGTGTTAACTATGTTCACTTGTGATCCCTATGACCCCAGCTATCCTTTCCCCAATCGCCCCCCTCCCACCCCCCCCCTCCCCCCCCCCCCCCCCCCCCCCCCCCCCCCCCCCCCCCCCAAGAAACCCTCCGCCTCCTCCTCGGGCCCAACCGCGGCCTCCCCCGCCGTGGTCCTCCTTGCCGGCTCTCTCGCCTCTCTCGGGCTGGTTCCCCTTTTTCCCTCCCGGGGCCTCTCCCTACCTCTACGGCGGAGGCTCAAACCCTCCTCAAAACACGAACCCCCTCGCACCACAAACCTGCGACGCACTCGCCGCTCCCTCGCACCACAGTACACCTAGGACAACCATGCCACAAGCCCCTCCCACCCACGGAACGCGCAACACTCACCCTTGCACCCATCATCACCACACCAATCGCGCAAACGGCACCTGCGTTACCGCCCCCCCCCCCTCAAACAATATCTTCTACGCAGTCGTTCCCATTTTGTATGCATGCAACTGATTATTCCTTCCTAAGTGGAGTGCTTTGCATTTTTCCTATTTACTTCAAACATTTCTCCAGTTTGTCCAGATCATTTTGAATTTTACCTCCATCCTATGAGGTAAGGAAGTATCTTCCCCGTTTAACAAATAGGGAACAATCCCAGAGAGTCTGAGTCATATAACCAAGGTCACACAGATCATCTAATTCTTACTCTGGCATCTAACTGCAAGCCCACCTTTCCTTCCCGGCTAGGAACATCAGAAGCCTAGCAAGAAAGTACTGCACATTACCTATATTTTAGAAATATTAAGTAAATGAATATTACATGGGCTACCAACAGATTATGGAAAAGTTAAAAAAATGCTCAAAATCAAAAAGCAATCCTGGAGTCTTCAAATTCACATTGAGCCTAGTTAAATAAATGCTTGATGATCAACTCTGAACATAAAAAGGTTTTCAAGATGACATTCTAGCAAAAAATATAGGTCCTCTTTTTTATTCCTGTTTAACATTAGGTGGTTCTATTCCTTTAACAGAATCAGAGACGTTAAAGAACTATTAGCTCAGCTTGGTTGCTCCCTGCCAAACTGTCCGGATTTCAGTCCAAGATGTCAGCTGTTAAGGCAAAGCTAATCATGTTAGCAAAGAGAGGAGAAGAGGGGTGAACATCTTGGTGAAATTCCCCTCTGAGTTGGATCAATCTATTGTCATTAGACTAAGCTATCCAAGGAATTTGAGCAAGCCAGAGTCTGACTGTCTTCAGAAAATGTTGCAAGATCCACCAAAGAGACTGTCTCGCTGTTTCTTGTGTTGCCCTGTCTGTCTATATCCAGCTGTCGTCTTGTCTTACCCTTAGTTTATAAACTCTGGGGCAAGGACCATCTTTTTGTTCTAGGTTTGTACAGCACTAGCACAAAGGGATCCTGAACATGGTGGCACCCCCAGGTGTAATGTCCAAGATAATAAATTGTTCTGTCATAAAGATAGGCAAACTTACATAGGATTTAAGTGGTGCAGAAGGCTTGCGGTGGCTTTCTGCACTGGGGTGCATTTCACCCTTATGAACAGAGAAGAAGCCATCAAAACCTATCACCATCATTAGCTTGCCTGGAACTAGCTGAACTATAAAGAAAGAAATAATTTCCTTTTAAACACAGATACTAGAGCATCTCACAGAGAGAGGTCAGATTCTGCCAGACGCCTGAGGCCAAAGTCCAAGCAAGGAATGAAAATGTCTTGTAATACAGGTTAGGCACAACTGATCACTAGAAGCTAATGAAACTAAGCCCAATATATCACTGTGTGACTACGTTCACCCTTGGAGCTGGGATGTAATGCCCAGCATGAATAGGAAATGTCTAAAAATAGTAGCGTAGCCAGCATAACATAGGCAGTGGCGAGCGGCATTATGGCTAGCTGCGCCGAGTACAAACCCACCAGATGCCATGGGTGCGTACTTGGAGCAGCTAGCTTGCGTTGCTGCTTGCGCTGCCTCTGCTACTGTGGCTACACTATTCCTCTTAGCATGCAAGCTTGATCAGAGGTAGTGCAAGTCCGACTTCTTGAGCTGGGAATCACACCCCGGCCAAGTGAAGATGTAGCCTGTGTTGTGTGGCTGCACTGTAGGTTTCCTGAAACCTGGAGCCACTCCAGCTACTGAAGCCTGCAATACACCTGATTGCCACCAGGTAGCTGCAGGCAGCAGAGGAGGAGCATGGCAAGAAAGAAACTTCCAGTGGAGCTGTGTTATTTAACCCCACAAAGGTAGAATATTCTGCTGGATGATTCAGTTTCCTGCTGCCTCTGGGCCTCCTGGCCACCTGCAACCCCATCATGTACTTGGGCAGCAATTGTCACTGAATACAATTCAAGCAAGCCAAAAACAGCCCCTCTCAGCTATTTCTTCCTACCAGATGTTCCTTCAGGGTTAAGGCATTATGTGCAGGTATCCTTGAGATTTGGATCAGCAAATCATTGCAAATCTAATCAGGGCAACATCCATTGATCAGATGACCTGAAGCCAGATCGATAGCCATCAAGCATTTTTGATCTTTTAAAATGAAGAGTTGCATGAAGTCCATCAGTGAAAGCAAATTAGAAATTAGTGTAAGCAAAGGAAAAGGATGCTAGTTACTTAGCAAATGAAGTTCCATTCTGAGTTCTTGAAGGTTGAAATGTCGGATGCAAGTTTAAAGATATGAAGAACCTTTGGCCGTCTGAAATGGAATTCTAGGCCACAATGATATCACTGAAGGATGATAATAACAGGCAGTAGTCAATCCTTAATGAAAGAGAGAAAGAGATATTTAAATGAATGTTCTTTACGATGTGAATGTCTGAGCAACACAAAAGAACAAATATTGGCCTGGATCACAGAAACAAAAAGGTTACTGGAATCTGTGTGGATAAAACTTTCTATGAATAATGAGAAAGATCTAACTCCTGCACAGTTTGTGAAATAGTGCATTAGGAACCCTGGGTCTTAAAGCCCAGTCCACAGGTCGCTTGGTAGCCAATAAGTTCTGACCAGCCATAGACTGACCTGTTAACAGTTGCCAGAACTAGAAGCTCAACTCAGACAGAGTATTCTAGTCCTAGGATCTGATTGGTGGAGCTCCAGGGGTGCCGGTTGGTTCCCTGCTTCTATTTAAACCAAGCACGGGACTAGGGAGTTATCCTTGCCAGTTTCCCCTGCCTAGGACTGATCGTGTTGTGCTACCAGCACCCTACTGCCTGGTAACCTGATCCTGTCTGCTTCTGGACACCTGACTCTTGGTTTGCCCTCTGACCTGTCTCAGACTCTGATCTCTTGGTATCTCACCTGGCCTGGCTCCCAACTTCTTCTCTGATCACTAGGTTAGACTGCCCATGTCTCTGTTGCGACAAATAGGGCTGAGGGAACCACTCACATATGTGACTGTGGCAAGCGAAAAAGGAGCAGATCTCTCCAACTTTATGGCTTTCATTATTATGGTATCAGAGCAGGGTATTGCATGCAAGTCTGCTAAATCCTGGGCTAGCAACCTAAACACTTGCACCATCCTTCCTCCCAGCTCTGCTCCTTGGGTGGCCCCCATGCCTTAAGATTCACAGGAACTACTCCTGAGATACTGTCCCCCCAGAGCCTCTCACTAGTATTGAGGTAGGGAGCAGAGTTAACTGGCTCTGTGGGGGACAGGGTAGAATTCTGCATCCTTGACAAGGCATTTCAGCTAACAGAGCCAGCAATAGAACCCAGGTGTCCTGACTCCTAGTTTAATGCTCTATACACCATTGTTCCTTTCAAGATGGTGACAAATAAAGTCCTGAACTCAGTCAGTGGACAACAAACCTCTATGTACACATGTGCAAAAAACACCTGACTGAGATGATGCCATGTTATTATTGTGTGCCAGGAGTCATTTTTCTTAAATAGCCTTCTTCCAGGAAAAAATGTCACAGCACCAGATATCCTGCACTAGCTGATACTGGCTGTTACTCTTCAGGTACCACTTTGGAGTTGTGATATTTTCCTTTTTAATAGTAGTAGTGTTAAGTAATTGTGTTATGGTAATGCCTAGAGCCCCAAGCTTGTGGCTCCATTGGGCAAGTCGCTGGCCATACACAGAGTAATAGACAAATCTTCCCCCCAAAGAGTTTACAATCTAATCAAATCCGAAACCTTAGGGAAGCCTTAGGGTATAATCTGATCACTAGCTGAGGTCAGGAAGAAATGCCCCTACTGCCACTAGCACCGCGTCTGGTATAACAGTGAAAAAAACGGGTGCATTGTGTCAGGGGAAAGTGGCACCCATCTGCATCTGTCACTAACCTGCCTTGACAGCTACAGTATCTGACTAAATGAACTAATGTGTCCCATTCCAGTAGTCAGGTCCATGCAGATGGACCCCATGTCCATGTAGAGTCCCACTGAAGACAACAGAACTCTACATGGGTACAGGGATATTCTTACGCTGCTCTGAGCTTTGGTTTGTAGTGGTATGGTGGTTCCTATGGCAGAAGTGCATGCCAGCTTTCTGGAAGGCTGGATAGCCAAAATGTTCCACCAAGCTACTGGTATCCTGGCAGCCTTGTGTTCAAGAGGTATCTGCGGTTCCACTTCCGTCTGTTCAGTTCAGCTCTCTTTGTGATCTTTATAATGTTTAGTAAAAGGTAACAGATTAAACCAAGTGCAGAGATAATGAAATATAAATTAGTAGGTTTGCCAGCCTTTATCCACAGCACTGTCAGAGTATATTATCTGGTATATCTAGTTCAGAGCAGTCAGTTAAATTTCCCCTTATCAGAAACTGAGTGTGAAGTGTGGTAATGTTGCTAAGTGCAGAACAAAAATCTCTCTCTTTTTTTGCATCCCATGACTGCTCCAGGCAACATTCTTGGAAACCTCTGAATAGGAAGGAAAAGAAGACCCTGAGATATATACACTGTGACAAGCCAGGAGGCTAAGCTCCACCGGTAAACCGTCCTGTGAGTGGCAGTCGCCTGTGGCTGTGACATTACCGCACTTTGCTCAGCTTCAAAAAGGGAAATTTAACTGACGACTGCTATGAACTGAAGCCACAGCCTAAACCAGATAATACATCTTGACAATACTGTCAGGCAAAAAAGGCCGTGTTCCCATTGATTTCAGCGCATTGGAGACATATTACCCTGGGCTGTGTATGTTTGAGGGTATATGTGAACACTGTGGGAATATCAAAGGGAAAGACGCACTGATTTGGGCAGAAACAGGCCTGGCAGAGATAAATCCCCAAAGTGCACTGACTGAAATATATATTATTTGGCAAAGTGGGCGCGGCAATGATATTGATTGTAATTACAACTTAATCTTCAATCTCCATCAGATGTACCCTGCTGGGTTCGTTTAAAAGGGAACCAAGCAGAAAAAAATAAATCTCTTACATCTCTGAGTTATTGCTGAAGGAACAGCATGCCCAGATCACCCACTTTATTAGGGCTTAAATATTAATGATGGGTGAACCTCAAAAGGTTCTCAAAGTTCAGATTTAATTCAGAAAAGATCCAGGCTTCTCTGAATCGCTTGGGTTGTGGGCTGGAAGTGACATATAAACAGGCTTTGAACAGGAGGTTATATGGATAAGGAGAATAGCCAGTCATAACAGAAACTATTTTAAAAAAAATGTACACCGGGTTTGGGAGGAATAGACACCTTCCAGCAGTGGAGCATAAGGCAACTTTTACTTATTCAGAGCTAGGAGGAAACTTTTCCCACAGTGCAGAACATTCTATAAGTGTCAATAAGAACACAAAAAGACCAAGTTCAGCTACCCTCTTTCCTACATTGTCTCTAACCCATTCATGCACTTTTCTCTGAACCATCTGATACTGGCTACCAGATTACCAAACATGATGGACCACTGGTCCAATCCAACACAGAAATTTTTATCTTCTTACATGTTCTTGGATTCTCACTTCTGTTCTGGGCTGAAGAGATCTCAGGAACAAACGTTATCAGGGTATCTTGGCAATTCTGGTCATGGTTCTGGCCAGAACTTGGATATATAAGCGGTGAGAGAAAACTGCAAAGGTAAAGGCCTAGATAATACTTAGTCCTGCTATGAGGGTCTAGATAATATATAGTCCTGTCATGCGTTCAGGAGACTAGATTAGATGACTTCTTGAGGTACCCTATGATTCTTTAAAAGTTCAAAAGCCTCAGAAAAGGGTTTGGCTACAGTTTGCTTCTAAACGTGGGCGAGGGTTCAAGGTGCTCTTATTTTAGCTTCTCGGTGAGGCTGCAATCCTAATTCTCTAAAGTAGATCTTTATCACGTAAGTACGGGACCGTGCGTGCATGTAAAGTCGCATAGAGGTGATAGGGGTCAGGAAACTTGAGTGTGTAAGTTCTTTGGGGCAGGATATGCAGTTTCCTCTATGTAATATACATTACAGCTGAGCATGCTGATCTCTTATGGTGGGATTTTCAAAAGTGCCTAAGCCCCAGACCCTCAAAGGTATTTAGGCACTTAACTCCCATTGAGTTCAGTGGCAGTTAGGTGCCTAAATACCTTTTTGAGGTATCTGGGCCTAAGTGACTTAGCAGCTTTTGAAGATCCCACTCTTAGAGCCACCCCCTCCTCTTCAAAAATAAATAAGTAAATAGTGATAACACAAACCAGTTAATTAACACGGGGCATCAATTAATAAATAAGTTAAATAAAATAAATAGGCAAAAACAACAAACCCTGCAGCCTAAAAGACAAAGAAAAAATCAGGAGTCTAGGCATTTTTAGTTAACTCTTTCATTTTTCGTTTCACTGGGGTGAAATGTAGCAGCTCATGCTGTCTGTGCTTGTCTTAAGCAATTCAAAAACTTCACCCCAAATGTTCTGCAGAAGCAATAAATTAGGAGCTGAGATGAATTGATATTTCAGTTGAAATGTCTCGCACCGGCTTGCTGCTTCAGAATTAGAATGAAACAGTACCAGAGGAAACAGAGGGATTCTCCTGTGTTGTACAAAGAGCTATGTGAACTTTTGAAATTCTTGAGATCTCATTACTGACAACATTTTGACCTCAGAGTTTTCATGTGCTGACCTGGAGGCTGCCTTTGGAGCTATAAATGCAGATTCACTGTCCAATGTGACCGCATGGATTTATCGAGCAAAGTGAACTTTAAAATGCAAAGCTGTGGGATGTGGCCACCAAAATAAAGAATAAGTAAATTAAAAATTATCGGTAAAGAAGCATGATGGGCTAGAGCTGATGTCAGGAATTAAGGGAACTGAATGTGATCCTTTCTAAGGTGCTCTTGTTGAGCTTTTATGTTTTTGTTGTCTGAAAAATAAGGCTAAGCCTGTTGAAACCCATCCAGAGATTTAGGATTAAAAGATCTACACAAGCTTACAGTACAATACGGAAAGCCGGGAGAAAGCAATAGCTACCGGTCTTCTGAAGCTACTTCTTGTTACTCCTGTGACCCAATTTTACCGGGAACATTATTCAGAAACAAGGAAAAATTTGCAGCCAGGCTAAGGAGAGTAAAATACCAAGGAAGCATTTCACTCTAGTTTGAAAAGGGAACAAGGGGTAGAATGCTGCCCCCACTGAAAGCAATGGATGTATTGCCATTGTTTTCAATGGAGTGAGGATTTCGCCCCAGGTTTGAATCAGCTTTAGGAGTCAAAATCAGTTTTAAGGGTGACTGTAGACCACACTTTGGGGAGCAACCCTCCAATCAAATTTCTTACTTTCCAAGAAGGACCCATATTTGTGATACATTAAGAACGTATTTCTCAGGGTTCCAGATATGGTACCATTTTAAACCTTCACTGAGTCCTTTACTGTAGACAGATCCATGAAACAGCTACGGCAAATTATGCCATCTGAGGATCTGGCCGATTGTGTTGGTGCTTTTTCTATTGATCCTCCATTCGGTTGAGACTACCTCATTCAAAATAACCATGGCATTTCTCAGACAGTAAATGCTGTCTTCTCTATCTCCTATAAGGACTACATTGAGCAGGGTTGGGGAGACATATGGTGGGTTAGGGACAGCAAGATCTGAAAAATAAATAAACCCTAATAATAGTTCATAAAATGCATGGATTCCATGGCCAGAAGAAACCATTGTAATCATCTTGTCTGACCTCCTTTATGCACAGACCATAGAACTGCCCCAAAATAATTCCTAGGGTGTATCTTAGGGGGAAAAAAATAAATGAAAAATTGATTAAGACAGTTGATAGGAGAAAGAGATGAATAGGGATAAAGGATGGATAGAAGAGAGAAAAGACAGGGAAATGAGAAACTAATAAGCCTTGGCCACAAAAAATGAGCTAGCATTTAACTAGAATGGTGGCCTGCTTAAATTGTATGCTCTTTGGGACAGGGAGCATCTTTTGTTGCGTGACTGTCCAGCACTTAACACAGTGGGGGCCTAGCCTGTGAGTGGGGCTTGTTGACCCTACCATAATATAAATAATCAATAAAGGGTAGCTGAAATTCAGTGCACTGAGTGTTGGTAAGGAACCAGTTTTCTAACCATCAGAGAAATGAAATTCTGGAGCCTCCTTCCAAGGAGAGTAATGGGAGGGGAAAAAACCTAACTTGTTTCAAGAGTGAGGTTGATACATTTATGGCTGGTATGGTATGCAGAGGTTGCGTACAATGGCATATGATCCTTTTACAATTGCTATTAGCAAATATCTCCCATGGCTGGAGATGGAACACTAAATGGGGAGGGCTCTGAGTTACTACAGAGAATTCTTTCCCAGGTATCTGGCTGGTGGGTCTCACCCGCATGCTCGGGTTTAACTAATCACCATATTTGGGGTGGGGAAGGAATTTTCCCCTGGGTCAGATTGGCAGAGACCCCAGAGGTTTTTGCCACCTTCTACAGCAAGAGGCAAAGGTCACTTACTGGTCTGATGTAGAATAAATGGTAGATTCTCTATAACTTGAAGTCTTTAAATCAAGATCTGATGACTTCAGAGATTATGAGTCTATTACAGGAATAGATGGGTGAGGTTCTGAGGCCTGCAATGCAGAGGAGGTCAGACTATGTGATCACGATGGTCCCTTCCGGTCTCAAAGTCTATGGGGAGGATTGGGGCTCTCCCTTGAAAATAGCTAGCTGAGGACAATAGATTATGTGGAACATATTTCTCCCTGGAATAAATGTGCACCGACTCCAATGAATTCAGTGGAAATGTGCCTGCTTATGCCAGGGCAGAATTAAATATCAGGTCAAAGAAAAAGAAAGACAAATGGTGGAAAACAAGCCAAGTGTTAGTAGGAGATTGGATACAGACTGCAGAGGCACTGGAGAACATAGGAAACCAGGGTCCACTGGCATCTGACTTTACAGAGAGGAAGTGCTGTGGGGAGCACAGGATTCATAAGCCAGCACTCCTGGGTTCTGTTGCTGATTGTAACGCTCAGTTGGTCTTGGGCAAGATATTTAAACATACCTACCTCGTAGGGGTGATGTGACATTTAAATTCATGTTTGCAGAGTATTCTGGTATTCTTTGCAGGCATGCAAAATGTTGTTGCTACTATTACTGTTAGTAAGTATTATGACTGAGATAATGGATGTATGATATCATCAGACCCTAGCGCAGAGTGAGATTAAGATTGACCACTGTCTTCCTCCCTGTTTGCCCCTCCTCACCCTTCGCACACATGCTTAGGTGCCATTCACAAGTGCAACCTTTATGTTCACTTGAGCAAAATCTCTGTGCACCCCAGCAACAACTATGCACCTGAACAGGGGAAGGGTAGAGAGGAGGTAAGATCATTGCCCCACCAATCCTTGCATCCTAGCCAGCAGAGATGGTCAACTGCAGAGGAGCCTTTACCTGCACTTTCCTTATATGCTGGGGAGACTCTAGAGGCATTGCACTTCCTGGAGGCACAACACATCTTAGTTTACCTGCTGAAGCAACCAGGCTATGTACCGCCCTCAACAGGTCCAGTGCCTTAAAGTCATCACTGAGCCCTTAGGACATCAGTATTCTGTTTCCCTTGAACTTGTCTATGCTACTTATTTCTATTGTGTTCTTAAAACAGTTTCTTATTCTAGATTTCACTAATTCTTATGTCAAGGATGTTTGTGTACATTTCTTCTGGAGTCATTCTCTCCTAGCCCTTAAATTCAGCTTGAGTTTCTGTTGACCCAGTGTGTATGCTGGAAGTTGGGACTGGGTTGTGATTCAGATGTATTCAAATATATTGAAGTCACTGTGGTGTGGCCAGTTGATCCTTGTGCACCTGTTTGTAGCACTCTCTTTTGCTTGTTAGATTAGATGGGTATTGAAGGATTGCTCTAACCAAGACCCAAGCAAGGCTGGAAAGTTCACCATCAAGGATATAATCTCTGATATCCAACTGTACCTGAGTGTACATTGTGGAGACATGTAACTAGGAAGAGGTTTTCTCCTTAGTAATTTGAGATTTCTGTTCTATAAAGAAATTGGACTAGATGAGGAAGGATGATGCAATATTTAGCACACTAGCCTGTAACATGAGAGATCCTGGTTCAATTCCCTGTTGTGCCACAAATATCCTGTGTAACCCTGACCTAGTCACAGAGTCAGTGACTCTGTGCCTCAGTTTCCCATCTGTAAACGGGGAACAATAGCTCTTCTGTACCTCTCAGGGTGCCATGAGGATAAGTTCATTAAAGACTCTGAGGCACTCAATACTATGGTGATGGGCAGCATATAAGTACTTAAAATAGATTCCTTTCTTTCAGTGTAGTTGGAAGAGAATTTTCTTTTTGTTACTTTTTTTAAAGGAGGCAATTTTACCTGTAATATCCTAGATCTGAATATAATATAACATGATAATATAATATAATAATTATTCTTGCTGACAAGCAGAGGGGTTGATTGCTGAATCCTAGGTTTCAGGGAGATTTTCTTTCACAGCATATTGGAAAAGACCTTATAGAGTTTGGGTTTGTTCACCTTCTTCTGGATCACTGAGTGGGGACCATCGATTTGGATCAGGCGGTGTGTTCCACACAGCTCATTTCCTCTGATTGCAAAGAGGAGGGTCCCCTACCAATCTTCATACTCCACCACCCCAGAGTAAATGGGAGTGGGCAGAGCTTTGTCATCGCCCACCAACACATCATCAAGTGGAGTTGAGCTGGTGCATGTCGGGTGGTGTAGTAATCTGCACCTGGATTAGGCCAACAATAAATTACTGTCTCTTTGAAGCAAGGGGGGAGCAAGGAGGGAATTTTGGTCCAGCAATAACATCACCCTTTACTATGACCTGAGTCCTTGTCACACAGTTTTGCTGTTGGTCTCCTTCCAACCAAGTAACTTGCATTTTGAGTTTACCAGTTACCCATCTGCTTGCTTCATTGTACAATTGTTGTGTTTCCTCCTAATGAAACAATTTTTTTTCACTGCCCTCTTCATCCTGAATTGCACTGTGGTACGAATTAGCTGGATGGTGTTGTTTAAATTGTTTTTAAAGCATGCAATGTAAAAACATCATGTCCATATTCCAGGAGGCTTTTCTACTCCACAACCACCAAATGGAAAATTCTGCTGCCCTGATTAAACTTATCTGTAGAGGTGAATAAAATATAAAAGAGGTCTTGAGCATCATATATTATTTACTGTCTTGTCGATAAGTATGATCATTTTTTTAGGGATCACAGTATATTTTTAGACACCTTGTAAAGCACTCAAGCTTTTGCTTAGAGTACTAAGAGTGTAAGGTTTAATAAGCCAGTTGACAAAACATTAGTGACATCAAAGCATTGAGAAAAAAAACTCTGTTTGCTTGCATTTCCTTTCATCTGACTTTTAAATACAGTGCAATCAACAGGACTAAGACAGAAAAACACACACACATTCCAAATATATGTAATTAATATCGATGTGATGAACTATTTGGAAATAATGTAGATTTTCAAAGAATTAAGATATTCAGTTCCTGGCAAACAAAGTTAATATTTTAGGGACCCCTGCTGTTTCAGTCTGCTTATATGTTGTTGTTTTTCTTTTGGTTTTTGAAAGGTGCTGGACAGACAATATCAGAGATTGGTGTCATCTGGGTATCACAGAAGAGGTAAAGCATGGGCAGTAACAGTGTCAACTTTTTCTGTCATTGACCCTGAACTTGTGAGAAACACTTCTGGAAATGAAAGAATGGTAGGTTTTCCATGCTTCATTGTTGTCAAAGCCCACAATGTGGATGGTACTTAATATCTGCTCTGAAGGAATTTTGTGACCTGGACACTAGGTCTTCATATGGTAATCTCTCTGAACCTCCAACCTTTTCACATCACACATTATCCTCAGCTCGATGCCATGCACTGTCAGTCTTCCATCACGTATTTGTACTTTTCTCTGGTTCATCAGAACATACTGCCACAAGATGCTAGCAATGGGTCCAAGCCAATGGCATGGAAAACATGACAGAGTCAATACATGCCCCTCCATTATAGACAAAGCCCCGCAACCCAAAGCCAAAAACAGAGAGCTTGAAGAATAGATCTGAGTCTGCACATTCTCATTCCAATTTGGTGTTTGTTCTCAGTCTGTTGAAGAGAGATTCAAGATAAGAACTTTTATCTGAACATGGATCTGCATTTAGATAAAGGTTTTGGTTTGGGCCATCTCTGCTAAACACTAGCAACCTACTTTGAAAGCTGATCTCCCACTTGCAAGTCTGAGCACTTTTAATGCCTGCAAGTCTTGTGGGTTTACAGGGCATAGTGCTATGCCACAGTGACATATTGTTTTGTATTTTACATCAGCGCAATGTGTAATTGTTTGGGTTCCTCTTATGTAGAGAGGGGACCATGCTAATTCCTTAGCTCCGCACAGTAAATCCATTATGGTTGGCTTAGCAATTTGAACACATCTGTGCTATCTAAGCACTTCTGTAAGTAGATTTATTAGAGATGGGTTCAAGCCCCCAACGGTTGAGATCTACATCCAGATTTCAAACACCCAGCGGTTTGACTGTTGCTTTCTGCCTGTTTTAGGTATACACACCAGCTTTGAAGTTTGAATTCAGACCCAGCTCTAGATTTTGAGCATGCACAAAGCTTGGGGGTATTTGAATCTGGAGTTTTGGCCCAGGCAGTACTCTAATAATTATGATGATTATTGTTGAAATATGTATACTCATTAACATGTAACGACAGATTGATCTCTCCTGTAGCTCCCATTGCTTTTAATCACAGTGGTGGGTACTTAGCAACCAGACCTCACGACTTTCCTACTCATTTGGTTGTACCTCACTTCCATGGTATTTTAATACTCCATGGTGAGTAGAGGAGGGGGAGGATTCTCTAGTTTGTTGGTAAACCAACATGGCACTCATATCTATGTTACTTTCCATATAAAGAACTAAAAATACACTTAGCTGCAAAAGTAAAGCTGAAGCTGAATGGCTTTTTCTCCTTTAGGCCTGATTTTCCAGGCAGTTTTTTGCCTGTGGAGATGTTTCAGCATTAATTTTGATCATATTCTCTTTCACACCCTCTATCGAAGATACTAAAAGGGGAATTCACAGGAATTCGTAAGGTGCCATAAGCAATGTTCTCAGAAGTGTAAAAGAAATGAATAAGATAATAGCTTTCAAACTAAGTTCTTCTCAACATGGATTGTTCACTTGGTGTTAAAGAGCATTTAGTAACAGTTTAAGCGAGGCAAATGAGGATGTAATCAGAATTCATCCGGTAAGGCTCCCTCCATGCCAAACTTTACATTCTTTGTGTGCATGGTAGAGGTTTCTGTCTCCTCCTGACCTGTTCAGATGACAGCTGGATGGTTCCTTTCAAGCACATTTTTCAGGGACCTTTATCAGACAGCCAAAAGAAAGGGTGGATGCTTTTTTTTTTCAAGCGTGTCTTTTAAAACCTCAACGCACGCTACATAAAACAAAGCACCTGCCACATGCTCAGCATAGAAGCTTGTTCTTACTACAAGAAGTTTCTTCCTTAGCATGGGCCACACATATGGCATGTCCACTGCTGGCAGTACATTTCAAATCTGGTCATTCATATTCCTTCTGTCATTAAAAGGTTAGTCCCGCTTAGAGATGGATTACAGCATATGTTGCATTCTCCTAATGTTAAGTCTGTTAGGTCAAGATCTGAAGAAATTTTGGCATAGTGGTTGAAAAGCCTACCTTTTTTATCATTCATTCTTGATGTTAACAGTTCCTTATGGGAAAGTCCCATTGAATTTAATGGCAAATGATAATTTCTTTCAAGGATTTTTGAACACTTCTGTAGATTTAAGAGAATTTTAGCCCTTGCTATTGCATTCTGCAGAATCGTTCCAAGAAGTCCGTAGAAAGGATGTCATTCTCTGTTGAGTCGGGGTGGTTATTAGACTGATTTCTACAGAGCTCTATTTAAATGTCTGTAGGATATTTTTCTTTTCTCCTTACTGGACTCTACAGCACTTTTCCAAAACAGAGTGCGTGGTATCTGGATTGTCTTGGTTCTCATTAAGGCAGAGGTACCTGAGCCTTCTGTTTTGTGGCTGCAGCCTGAGTAACACAGCAAGTATTATACACAGGAGCATGCACAGGAATAAAAATTTCACTGCTTTTGGAGGGGCACTGTGACAGGGTTGGGGAAACCCCAGCCGGTGCAGGGCGAGTGTGTATGCCTCTCTGAGAGAATGTGGGGAATGTCCGTATCTTACGTCTACGTCCTTCCAGCCTGAGTCCACATGCTCACCCTTATCAGCAGGGCAGTGCGGCCTAGTGGCTGGAATCCACAAATTCGCCCTTGTCACGGGACAGCAAGGCCTAGGGGCCAGTGTCCATCAATCCACCCCTTTTCACAGAATAGTAATGCCTAGTGGCCCAAGTGAATAACTTAGCCCCTCCCTGCAGAGCAGTAAGGCCCAATGGCCAGAGTCAGGAAATCCACTCCTTCTCACAGGCCAGTAAGTCCTTATGGCACAAGTCAATACATTTGTTCCCATCCACAGGGCAGTAAGGCCAAGCAGCCAGAGTCAATACATTGCCCTTGTCAGCAGGGCAGTATGGTCTAGCAGCCACTGCTGGGCACAGGGGGAGGTGTTGAACCCCCAGCAGGGGGGTCTGGGCCCTCCCTCTCCACTGGACCCCAGCCCAGGGCCCTGTTTGTGTTTGTAATGCAGATCAGTGGAGAAGGCTCCGACTGACACATGCTGATTCAAGGTTTCGGCTCACTCACTGGTCTGCTGTCTGATTCCGCTGGGCTGCTTCCTGCCATCGTTCCTGCTGCTGTGGTCTGGGGCTAGAGAAACCACAGGGATATATTAACAGGTGCTCTGCACCCACCAGCAGCCAAGCTCCCCTCCCCCGCCTCCTTCCCCCCACCCGAGTGCACCATATCACCACTCTTCCCCCTCCCTCCCAGCACTCCCCCCCTCCAGTGCCTAACAGCTGTTTGGTAGCACTTAGGACTTTAAGGGAGGGTGGAGGAGGAGTGGAAAGATGGCACACTCAGGGGAGGAGGTGGAGAAGAGGCAGGGCAGGGGCAGGGACCTGGGGAAAGGGGATGAATGGGGATGTGGTGAGGTTGGTGCAGTGGCGGGAAGAGGCAGTGCAGGGATGGGGCCAGAGGGGGTCAAACATCCACTGGACAGAGGGGAAGTCGGCGCCTATGCTTCTGAACCCGGCAAGGCCTCCAGTGTTGCCTTGGGGCCTGCCTGGGCTGCAGCATCCCCAACTCCTACAGTCCCAGGCTTCCACTGAGACTTTGCTGGAGCACATCCTTCCTCCATGGCAGCCAGCCCCAACTCAGCTGAGCTGCTCTCTTTTATACTGGTACACCTGGAGCATGCCCAGTAGGGTAAAGGTGGTGTGGCTTCCTCAGCCCACAATGTAGGGTTAACCCCTTCTCATCCAGAGTGGGGCAAGTGTGTTGCATCTGTGGTAAACGTCTGTCCCAAATCTGGACTTTAGCGTACAAAATCTGGGTGCTTACTCTGAACCTTCCCAAGCTTATACCCAGCTTGGATCTTATCTCGCTGCCACCAGCCGAAGTTTTCCAGGGTTTCGGCCCCCTCGGGTTCCCCAAACCTTTCCTTGGGGGACCCCTCCAAGACCCAGAGCCCCTGGGTCTCCTCTATCTCATCCCCCAGCTTCCCCCCCTTTCCTGGGTTAGCCGGTGCGATGCTGTCCTATTCCCTTTGAATACAACCAGAGAGGCAATCTAGCTTCCCCGAGGCTATGCATTCAAACCTAGTCAGCTCACACAAGAGATTCACCCCTCCCTTTGTCCCGTAGCCTTTTCCCGCCCTGGGACAATAGGAAAGTAAGACACAGAGCTTGGGCTTTTCCCTCCCCCCCTAGCCTGGCACAGAAATTCCTCTCCCCTCTGCCTCACTAGGAAAAGAAACTCCCACAAGTTTTAAAAAGAAACTTTATATAAAAAGAAAGAAAATACAGAACAATAATACTGCATTAAGAAACTCAATACAGGAATATGGCTTATAAGAAAATAGGAATAAACAGTCTGATTTAAAAGATAGCCCAATTAAACCAGTCCAGCAAATCAACACCCATGTAAATACAAATCAAAGCACATCACAGCCAATTACTTTGGTTCCTTTGTACTCACACTTGATAGTAGAATATTTGAAAGAAGATGGAGTTAGAAGAAAAGCTTGTTTACTCACAGCCGAGGAAAACAAAAAGACCCCGAGTTTCCAGTTCCCTCCCAGACTTTAAAAAAAATCCAGGTCTCTGATTGGTCCTCTGGTCAGGTGTTTGGTTCCCCCTTTGTTCACCCTTTACAGGTAAAAGAAAATTAACCCTTACCTATCTACTTATGACAGCATCACACTCACATTCTGTGCCCCCGCCACAGCCCCAGGGCCAGAGGAACTGAAAGCTTCCGCCGCAGTCCTAGAGCTACAGGAGCTGTTAGTTCCTGCTGTGGCCTGGGACCAAAGAATTTATGTGCCCCCATAAATTATTGGGTGGCCCATGCCTCTGCTTGCCTGATCATATGCCTCTTTCTATAGTGCCCCCTTCTGTAAATATCGCAAACTGCAAGCACCATATGCTCTTTCAGTTAGGTTTGGCAGAATTTGATGTTTATGCTTTTATATTTTTGATAGATAATATCAATTTTTTAAGTTTTTTTTTTCATTTTTTTTATTAATTTAAATTTTCACTGTGGGAAATCATGGGGAGAAAGACAACAGAGCAAAGCAGACAATAATTATAGAGTATAAGTAGATGTTGATTTCAAAAAGTTAAAGCTTTGCAACTGTTATAACACAAATTGTCAACAACATATTACAATACACAAAGTAAATATGCTTAAATCAAACTCTATTTAAATTCTCAAGCAGCATTCTTACTTTGCCTATCTGTAAATTTCAATTATTATCAGTTGAAATATTTCTTTGTCGTTTTGTATGTATGGTGAAATTGACATTTACCTTCATTTACCAACAAAAATGTAATCCTTCCAAAGCTATCCTTAACCTACTTCTTTTCATGGAGTGACTCAACAAAATAGTCAATTAAAGTACAACGGACTGGTATCATTTATGTGTCTTTCAAAAAATCTTTTACAAAGTCCTGCATAAAAAGAAGCTAAGTAATCATAGGAGAGATGCAAAGTTCTGTGAATCAGAACATTGCTTAGAGACAGAAAGCAAAACAGTAGGAGTAAAAGGTAGGTTAGCACTTCTCAACATCAGGAAAGGTCAGCAGTGACCCACCTCCACGTTACAAGCTAAAACTAGTGCTAGACCAAACTTCTTTGCCGAAACTCTGTGATGAAAACTGCAGATCCAGCAACACCAAATTTGACTTACAGTGTGAATTTGTGTCGCTTTTGCCAAATCGTTTGTTTTGAAAACAAAACAAAAATTCTGAACTCCAAATAATTTTGTTCTATTTTTCAGAATTTCAGTGAACCAAAAGCATGTGTTATTCAGCCAGCACTAGCTGTTGTTCAATACTGTTCTCATGGATCTAGAGAAGAGAGTGAACAATAAGCTGGCAAATTTTACGAATGTCACAAGAGTATTTAGGTTACTAAGTCAAGACTAGAAAAGACTGAGTGGAACTTCAGAGGGGACCTAACAAAGTTAAATAAAAGAGCAACATGATGTCAAATGAAACTGATTGTTGTCAAATGCAACACAGGAAGGAATAATTTGAACTACGTTGCCACAATGCTGAGTCCTAAATGAGCTGTAAGCAGACCTGGGTGTCCTTGGGAAAATTACAATGAAAACTTCTGCTCAAAAAAGCAAACAGAAGGTTGGGATGCACAAGAAATAAGACTGAAATAATACTGAAAACTTTACAATGTCATTATTTAAATCCCTGGTGCACTTTACTATTCAATGCTGGATACTCTGCCTCCCAAAAAAGGCAGTGTTCACACAGATGTCAATTTGGATTCATTTTAAAAGTCTGTATGAAGACTGTGTGCAGCAAGCTGGAGTGTAAATCTATACCACACTAGCCTGTTGTGTGTTAATAGGGGGATAGCTCAGTGGTTTGAGCATTAGCCTCCTAAATCCAGCTTCATGAGTTCAATCCTTGAGGGGGGGCTTTTAGGGATCTGGAGCAAAAATGTGTCTAGTGATAGGTCCTGCTTTGAGCAAGGGGCTGGACTAGATGAGCTCCTTTCCAACCCTCATGTTCTATGAAATGTAGACCGCCCTGCCCTGCCCTAAAAGTTCTGTGATGCACTGCAGGGTTACAGCCCCAGCCCCCAAATGTCAGGTGTATTTAATACTGCTCTGAAAGGCAAACATGTTACATTCACTTTGATTCTTTTATTCACACACTCCGTGATTCTTATCAAGTCTTTCTGGCAAGATTTTTCTTGATGAATCTATCTTTCTTATTGCTTATGGTTTTGTTACTTTCTGGGGGCTTAATTCTCTGTTGTCCTGCACTGTGCATAGTCATTTACACCTCTGCAAAGTCACTGGAAGGTAGGTGTAAAATATTTGACCTGTAAATGACCCCACAGGCCAGTGGAGCATCAGGTATCTAACACCAACAGATTGAAGTATTCAGGCTGAATTTTTAAACTAGTGTGCTTAAACATGGGCACCCAAATCTCTATTAAGGCTCCTCTATAAATTTTCACAAACACAGAGCATCTGCAACTCCTGTCAAAGTAAATGAGTGACAGGAAACATCACCTAAAATCGTATCTTTGTTCTTAATTTTTAATTTCAGAACAATTCCATCTTCCGTCATATTATTTTGGAAACTATTAACAAACAATTTCTAATTGAGCCTTATGAAGGATCCCAAAATGTACATTCAGAAATTCCTCTGTGGGCCAAGGGGTCCACAGCTCAGATTCAGCTTACGTGTGGTGGTACAGCATAGTGCATTCTTGTTCTCTAGAATCAAAGCTTTTAGAGAAGAGGAAGGATAATCCTATGGTTACAGCCCTAACCTTGGGTTTGTCAGACCTAGGTTCAGTGCCCTGCTCTGCTGCAGATTTCACATGGGTCCTTGGGCAAGTCATTTAGCCTCTCTGTGCCTCAGGTCTATAAATTAGTATTTCAGTCCTCACAGGGGTCTTGCAAGGTATTTGAAAATTATAATAATGGATGCCATATATATATAAAAGAAGTTATAAGATAGCCTTGAAAACATGAACTGGGTATAACATATACTGTGAGGTCTGCCTGCATTTGCAGAACATTGAGCAATAGCTGCAAGAAATGCAACCAGCCCCATTCACCTCACTGGGGGCTAATGATAATACTTGAAACATCAACATAGTTAACTCACTGCAGCATGTAAGAAAGGGGAGCAAACTTGATATTGTGAAGAGCTGTACTTCTGTTGTGCGTAACAGGTCATTTTGATGCCACAAGGGAATGAGTTTGGGAGATACCACCACTTTTTTTGGTTCCAAGAAGGAACCAAATTGAAGAAGCCTAGTAGAGCCTAGCAAGGCAACTAGCTCGCCCTAAACACTACCCAAGCTCAAGAAGCCCAGCAGAGTGTGCAAGCTTTACCAGTGGGAAGCCAAGCCTGAAGCCCTACACAGCATGTGGATGTGTTAGGACCCTACTGAGGGGGAGCTTTGCCCAAGAAGGCCAGAGAGCATATGTGAGCCTATACTGCAGCATGTGAGTGAGCTATATACCAATATTAAGTAAATTCCTTTAAGGAATTCGTCCCTGACTTGATTTGAACCAGGAATATGTAACAGTGGTTTGAGCATTGGCCTGCTAAATTCTAGGTTGTGAGCTCAGCCCTTGAGGGGGCTATTTAGGGAATATGGGGCAAAATCAGTACTTGGTCCTGCTAGTGAAGGCAGGGGGCTGGACTCAATGACACTTCAGGGTCCCTTCCAGTTTAATGAGATGGGTCTATCTCCATATGTATAAATACCTTTCAAGATGTCAGGTAGCTCAGTGGTTTGACCATTGGCCTGATAAACCCAGGGTTGTGAGTTCAATCCTTGAGGGGGCCATGTAGGGGTCTGGGGCAAAAATTTGATCTCCTGAGGTCCCTTCCAACGCTGATGTTCTATGATAATTTCAAAAGAAGTGACTCTACTTCATTTAAGATACAGTAGAATATCCATTAAGATCCTGATTCAGGAAAGCAGGGAGGCATGTGCTGCTTAAGTCACAGTTAAGTATGTGATTAAGTGCTTGGGGATAGTTTGCAGAATTGGGCCTAAATGTTCCTCTTCATAAGAAAGCAAAAATGCCATTACAATTTGCTGCTAAATAGTATTTGGGGGGTAAATAATGAAAATGTTGCATGGGTTTTAGCCAAATGACTCCTACTAAGGTTACATATAGTAGGACTCTGCAGACCCTTTTCAGCAAAGTTTTAAGAACCAGCCAAGTCTCATCACATGAGTAGTTTCACTGAAGTCGAATAAAATTAAGCATGTCTCTTGCCAGACTGGGTCCTAATTCTATTCATGGGGGAATGATTTAAATCACCAAATTAATCATGCTTTAAATCAGCAGGCAGAAAACGGTGATATAAATCATCAATTTTAATTATGTTTTCAATTTGAACTTTTGTAGTTATTTTCCCAAAGAAAATTGACTATATAACTATTTTAAAAGGCGGATTTGTCTATTTACAATTAAAGAGAGCCTTTACACTATTTCTGGTACGTTTAATAACCAGGAGGATACATTATAAGTGCACACCTTTATTTAGACAACTATATAACTTCACAGACATTTTTTTTTTTTCAGATTCTTCATGTCTGTTTTGACACTGGCCCTTTAAGCGAGAAGAGACCAGTGCAGCTCTGACTGGTGGGCTGCACCCCAACTGCATGAAAAGAGCATATGTGGGCCCTAGAGGGAGGAGGTCCCTGAAGGAAATCAGGAAGGGCAGGTGACAGTTCTCTGAGCACAAAGGAGAGATGGAAGGTACAGCAGAGAGTTTTCAAGGGAAAGAACTGCAGGAAACTAGCAGTGAAGTAACATGGGCTCCTGGTGATAAGTTGAAGGACTGGCTAGAGCTGGAGAACCCCACTAAGTTGCAGAAAAACTTGAGCAGTGGTCCCCAAGAAGAGGCTAAGAGCCAGTGTGGTCAGATAAGCTGGGCCCAGAAGCAAGAGGTTGACTCTAGATGGAAATCTTTTGCTCCTTTTCAAGATCAAAGCTCCCCTCTACTCCTCTTTCTCTTTTTCTCTCTCTCACTCCTGCTATTTTCCCCCATTTAGATCCTTATTTACTTGTTTCTGTTAACATTGGTACAGGCTCTTAAACAGAGAGGGACAAAAATGATACTATATTCTGTGCCCATGGGCAATATGGACATGAACTGCACGTTATGGCCATGGTTTATTCGAGTGAAGCTATTGATTTTCTTTTTCTCTGCAGGAACTAGAAGGTGGCTTCTGATTACTTGCTTATAAATTTACATGTCTTTTCCATCATCATTCTACAGGCTAAGTTTTGTGATTTGTTTTCTCATATATTTTATTAAAGGGAATATATAAAACAGAAAAACATATTTTAATTCATAGCTGATTTTAGTCAAAAGTTAAAGAAAATGATAACTCTAGCTATAGTTTTCCATTAATAATAATAATAATAATAATAATAATAATAATAATAATAATAATAAAGTACTTTTCTCTTCTATAGCATCTTCCAGTTTTAGGGTCTTAAAGCGCTTTTCTGACCTTAATGGATTTAGCCACACATACTCCTGTGTGTTGGTACTATCATCCCCATTTTACAGAAGGGAAAACTGAGGTCTACAGAGGTTCGAGTGACTTATCCAAGGATTAAAGAGAAATGCCATGGCAGAGTCAGGAATAGATGTCAGATCTCCTTGCTTCTAGGACAATGCTGCCTTCAACCATAAGCTCATTCCATTAAAGCACCCTGGAGTTTTACCTGTTTAGTGTTACAAGTGCATACATCTTGCTGATTCTCCAGTTCTCTTGATTCATGATCCTCATAAGAGTAGATGGGCATTTTTGAAGAGGGCAAGAACTGAGATCTCGGTGGCAATGTTGCTACAGTACAGCATCCTGTGAATATCAATATGCTGGGGTTTGTGGAGACAGGTAGTAAGAAAGCTCTCCGATTACTCTATTGGCTCAACCCTGCATGGGCTGAGCAGGACCTGGCCTTAGAATAGGCTTGTCTGCAGGATGTGTTGAGCATATTTACTGTAAATTAACTGATTCCAAATTATCCCCAAACTTAGTTATTGCAGTAGCACCTGGAAGCCATAATCATGGTATACATACCTATAGTAAGAGGCAGTACCTATTGCATGATCATGGTATACATACCTATAGTAAGAGGCAGTACCTATCTTAAAGAGCAGGCCATCTAAATAGACAAAAATTACAAAGGTAATTTTATCATCTCCATTTTACAGACATGGGGCAGAGAGATTTATGTGGCTTGCAATAGGTCACTTAGAAAGGCTGTAAGAAAGCTGGGCATAGATGTACAGAGCACCAGTCTGATCCTTCCTCTCTTATCTATAAAGAGACCATTGCAGCCATGAGTGAAAACTGTCTATCTGTGGAGTGCAATGAGCAGCAAAGAGCCATACAGCAGAGCAGTTTAGGACAGGAAGTAGAAAGTACCACACTCCAAATGAAACTGCAGGACAAATAGGTGGGCGGATGTGAAGTCCTACACTCTGGCTCCCTTCTTATTCCATTGAAACATCACACAAAGCTTCCATTGATACACAGCACATCCCTTCCTCTAAGAGGCAAAACACCTGGCTCCCCAGAATATCATTATGGAGGAACATTTTTATTGTTTTATAATGGTTGCTATCAACAAACCATAAACACAGCAAATGTGTGAATTGATATCTAATTGCATTTCTATGGTTGGTTTGACAAAATAAAATACCCCAACCTTCTGGAAGCAATTAGAGGTATTAATAAAAATGGATTTGCACAGCACATTTATCGCTAACTATATCACAGAGTCATGTACATGAAAACTACATTTTGTATTTGCATTAGAAAATGCTCTTTCACATTGGATGTGAATTCAGTACTTACTATTTTGATCCTGAAGACAAACGGTGATATATCAGAGAGCACTTGAAGGAGAAGCTAAATTAAGTGTTTCATCTCTGCTTTAAATAAAGGAAGTTCTGTAATATGTTCTTTCAATACCTTGAAAATCTTGAGCTAAGTTAATCAATAGTGTAACTATAAGGAAACCAGACAAGTTATGCCAGGGATCAATGTGGGCCCTGAGACTGTTATTCAAACTTTGGGCAGGCTATTGATTAACATAGTTTATTAGGTGGAATATATCCATGGCACTAATAAACGCATACAGTTTAATGTGCTTATAGTGAACATAGTTATGGTGAAGGGAATCGAATTAACAAGTTGTCTGAAGACATTAAAGTGTACAGATTACAGGGTTTTTTAATTATTATTTATTTAGTATGTCAGTGGTGCCTAGATGCCCCAACCAAGATCAGGAAACCATTGTGTTCGAGAGTGTATCAATACCCAGCAATACACAATCTTTGCCTTGAAGAGATTACAGACTAAATAGACTAGACATGCAAAGACGAAGTGTCTTTCTAAAGGAGATGCTCTATATCAGCACATGTTATTTGGTTTGATGGACGAATCACTGGGTGAAATTCTATGGCCTGTGTTAGGAGGTCAGACAAGATAACCAGAATGTTCCCTTTTGGCCCTGAAGTCTATGGTTAAGGGCAAGGGAGCCGCGGAGAAGTGATTAGTTCAAGGTCATACAGCAGGTTAGTAGAAGAACCAGGAAAAGCTCCCATGGCTCCTGAGCCCTAACCCAACAACCTAGCCACTGGATGGCACTGCCTTCCAAAGAAAAGCTTCTGCCAAGAATGGCATTGCCTGTGAACCAAATATGTTTATTGTGGGCCCATTCCAGTTTCATCCATCCATCCCCACCTTGTGTCTGTCTTGACTATTTCTATTGCAAACTTTTGGGGTCAGAGACTGTCTAGTACTCTGTGTTTGTCCATTGTCCAGAGCATAGCACAATGGGACCCATTCTTGGTTGGTCCTTAGACATTACAATAATAAACGTTATTATTAATAGTAGTAGAAGTATTTAATGATACTACCTAGTAGTTGTTATCTAATACCTAGTTCAGGTAAATGTATAGGATATTTTCCAATACGTGTGTGCGTGCAGAGCAGTCACTCTTGAAAATGTTAAATTTTGTTTTTGCAAGCAAATAACATCACAAAAGTATTTATTGTGTTCTCTGGGTATTCCTAGGGTATAGCACAAATACTGTGCTAATATTATGTAATTACAAAGGCAATTGGAAAAAAATTGCGCTACCACTGTATGTATATGTATGTAATCTATACATATACACATATACTCGCACACACACACACACACAGAAGAAAGAAAGAAAGTCAGAGGAAGGGAATTGTTCTCTTGAAGAAGCATAATTGTGAAAAGTAAACCAAATTACTTAAAATGTTTCCATGGAAACTGTGAATTTATTACAGCTGCAAATAGATTAAAGGGATGTTTAAAGTATTCCATTAAATAGCTACCGATAACTGTTTTACATGAGCTGCCTGGGGTACATCAGTAGCCCCCTAAATGATCAAAAGGTATAGCTGGAGGCAAGGTCCAAAACCACCTTCTTATACAAAAGACTATTATATGAGATTTACTTATATCATATATTTACAGTGATCTTCCTTTAAACACTGCAATGAAACCAGCATCAAAATTGTGTCAAAATAATATTGTGTCTACAAGAGCAAGGAAATTATAGCTGTACCTTGACTCAGCCCATATGCAACAATGTTGTAACTGTGTATTGCATCCATATTTATCTCTACATCTGACATGCTAAGCACTCTTAAGCTTTATAAAATGCCTTTGGCCCTGATTTGGCAACGCATTTAGATGCGTGCTTAAATTGAAACATGAAAATTCCACTTTATTCAGCAAAGCACTTTAGCATATGCTGATGTGCTTTGCTACATAGGTAGGGCCCTACCAAATTCACAGCCATGGAAAACGCATCACGGACAAAGAAATTTGGTCTCCCCCCGCGAAATTTGGTCTTTCGTGTGCTTTTAGACTATACTATACAGATTTCATGGGAGAGTCCGGTGTTTCTCAAATTGGGGGTCCTGATCCAAAAGGGAGTTGCAGGGGCGTCACAAGGTTATTTTAGGCAGGGGGGTCTCAGTATTGCCACCCTTACTTCTGCGCTGCCTTCAGAGCCGGGCGGCCAGAGAGCAGCGGCTGTTGGCCAGGCGCCCAGCTTTGAAGGCAGCACCCTGCCTGCAGCAGCACAGAAGTAAGCATGGTAATACCATACCATGTCACCCTTACTTCTGCGCTGCTGCTGGCAATGGCTCTGCCTTCAGAGCTGGGCTCCCAGCCAGCAGCTGCAGCTCTCTAGGTGCCTAACAATACAGGGTGCGCCACCACCAGCAGCAGTGCAGAAGGAAAGGTAGCAGTACCACAACCTCCCCCTACAATAATTGTGACCCCCCCCACCTCTTTTTTGGGTCAGGACTCCTACAATTACAACACCGTGAAATTTCAGATTTAAATAGCTGAAATCATAACATTTATGATTTTTAAAATTCTATGACCATGAAATTGACCAAAATGGACCATGGATTTGTTAAGGCCCTACATAGGATTAGATTTAACCATGTGTTTAAGTGCTTTGTTGAATCAGGGCCTTTCCATTTATGGCAGCTACTTAGTCCCTGACTCAGCAAAACACTTGGTTCAACATGTGCTTAATTTTCAGCACATGAGTAGTCTTCAGAGGAAGGACTTATGTTCTTAAGTTTAAACACTTGATAAAGAGTTTTACTGGATCATGCTAGAGTGCTAAACATTCTGCAAGTTTGATCCCATAAGCACAAGTTTAAGTTTAATCAACTTCAGTGGAATCTAGGCACATCCTTAGAGTTGTTTCTTTGCTGAATTGGGGTATTTTCAAATGTGTTTTAGAGCACGAGTAACTTTGAAAATCAAATAAGTTGTGCTGTAAAGTGAGTTAGGCACTTTGAAGATCCCACCTTAATCAACTATTTTAAAAACTTGATGTGCCTTAACTTTATTCTGTTTTAGTTGTTTATGTATTATTTTCTTGTAATTTAATGTAAAAAATATAGGACAAAATTAAAACTATTGACACTGCAATATCTGCTGCATTAGGTTCCCCAGGGATTTGTCATTTTTTATTAGAAAAAGTTTAAATATGCTTATTTCACAACAAAGGTTGGCGCTATTATTATTCACAATTCAGGAATTTTGATTTTTAGGTGAAGGGATGGGGGGAAGGGAATGACTAATGTCTCCATGAACAAATATTTCATTGTTTCTTTGTGCCATCCACAGAAAATGATCTATTTTCACGGGAAATTGGTGCATTTGCATGGAAACATTCCAGTTTAAATCTCTCTCATTTTTCTACTTGTGTAGAACTATATTATTGCAAATGTACTTGGATTACTCATTCATAAAGTGAGCATCACTTTAAAATCTTAATATTTACTTCTCAGAATAGTTAAATATTCCTTGGTATTTGCGTTGTTCCCCAGTCCAAATAAAGATAATACTTGAGACAATAATCAATATCATATATTCATATGATCAATAATATAATAATAATCTCTTGGATATGGTCAGTATTATGATCATAGAGTCATGACTCTTATGGCCAGAAGGGATCACTGGACATTGGATCATCTAATATGACCTCCCAATGCCACCCAGCACCTGCACACTAAACCCAACAACTGAAATCAGACCAAAGTATTAAAGCCCACAGGAGATTAGACTATTATGTGCCACAGGTAGAGAATAGAAGGGACTGAGGTGCATCAGTGCCCAAGGCCCCTGCAATGGCAGACAGATGATTAAATGAGATATACTCAGATAATCCTGCCAGGTAACCTCACCCTGTAGAGGGAGGCAAAAACCTCTCAAGGTCACTGCCAATCTGACCTTGGGGAAAATTCCTTCCTGAACACACATTTCGCTCTCGGTTAAACCTTGAGCATGTGAACAAGAACCAGCCAGCCAAGCACTTGAGAGAGAAAATGCTGGGTGCCACCTCAGAGCCCTGGCCCACCCCATCTGATGTCCCATCTCCAGCCATGGCCATCCCTGATGCTTCACAGGAAGGAGATAAAAAACAAAGGAAACACCAGAGGAACCCTTCCTGACCCTCGCAGGTAGTTGGCTGAAACCCTGATGCATGAGCTTTTAGGAAACTAAGACATAAACCAGAAGTGAACCCCAAGGCTGCTGAGCCCTGACCCCGACAATTACAAGCAACCCCGTCATTCAATCTCACCCATAAATTTATCCAGATCTCTCTTAAAATCAATTAGGTTTGTTGGTCCTGTAATATCTGTCTATCTTATTGTCCCTAATGCTGCAGCTGGTGTTAGTTCACAGACACTATGGTTATGTCTGTAATGAAAGAAAAATAGAACAGAATAGAATCTGTGTGACTGGGAGTCATAAAAACATAAAATATAATAATTATAATAATAATGATTAATAATCATAATCTTTCTCTTCCTTTCCTGCTGAAGCAAATATCTACAGCCTCAGTCCTGTAAACATTTATGTACGGACACAACTTTACTCTCAGGAGCAGTCCGTGGGAGTAAAGTTATAAATATGTCTATGTGTTTGCAGGATCAGGGCCCAAATCTGTGCTCAGAAACCATGGTCATATTCCCTGTTGTGTTGTTTTTTGAACTCTCATCAGTAGTTGCAGGTGGAAGAAAGATCCTGAGTTCAGACCTGGGTAAATGAAAGGGTAATTGATTTTCCTTTATACAAATTAGGAATTTAACCATTCCTTCCCCTTTTAAGGTAAGGCACATGTTTTACCTACAACACACCCCACCAAGGAAAAGAAAACCTGAAAAGGACAGTACGTGTATGATTTCCTTTTTCCCTGTGAACACATGCACAACAGAAAGCTTTTGAAATTGCTCTTATTGTCAGGAAACTGACCCTGTTAAAAAAGAAATTACATCTTTCTTTTGTGCATTTCTTCCCAATCTGTAATTACACTTCACCCCCTAAAAAAGTGAGTTTTAGATTCAAAATAGTTAGAAATTATTACTTATAAAATAGCTGGAAGTTGCCATAATTATGTGCATTACTCAGAGAGAGAAATGTTTACAAAGACTAGGGGGAGAAGCCAACCTCGGGGTTTAAAAGCCTTTTTCAAGACATCATCCATCTCTCCAAGGTACTGAGCTGGAGTCGATAAAAGACCTCTCTTTGAGAATAAAATGCAAAAAGTCAAAACAGTTTTTCTACTTTAGAGACAGCTTTTCTGTATGTGCACCTATTGCCCACCATTTCAATGATTTCTTTTCCTTCATAGGTTGTCAACAGAGAAACTTTACATTAAGGAAAAGGAGAGCGCCGTGATATTTTGGCTACCTATATAATGGCCATATGTGTCTCAGTACATTTATATTGAAAAATTAAAGGTACCTGTAATTCTAGGACTAATTTCAGGGGCTCAGAGGCTGCAGTGATGGGCATAATATGAAAAATTAGGGCAAGAATCTCCTGTATGACCATGCAGAGGGAAAAGGGTATATTAGGCTTGGTCAACACTACAGAGTTAGGTCGTCATAAGGCAGCTTATAGGGCCCTAACTGTGTCAGAGTCTACACTATTGCCTTGCTCAGGTTGATGTAAGTGCCCTACTACACTGGTATAATGACCCCAGTCCCACAAGAGGTACAGGGCTTATGTTGGTGTAGTTATGGTGACTCAGCATCTGTGTGGACACTGTTCCTTACAGCAGCTGTTGGCTGTCTTGTCAATTTCAGGGCTCTGCCTTGAAATTGACTGGAAACCCTGCTGGGCTGCTGCCAGGTCCCCGCTCCAAGCCAGGCTGCCACCCAGGGTCCCAGCTTGGGCTGCTGCCCAGGCTCCCCACGGTAAGCCCGGCTGCCCCCCAGCTCCTGGGTCATTGCTCCCCTCTGGGTAGGCTGTCCAGACAGCAAGTATGAAAAATCGAAATAGATGGTGAGGGTAATAGGCGCCTATATAAGACAAAGCCCCAAATGTTGGGACTGTCCCTAGGAAATTGGGACATCTGGTCACCTTTCCGCCGGAAGCACAGCAGCCAACCAGACTCCAGGTGCCGATCTCCCTGCTGGAGGTGAGAAGCCCCGGGCGACTTTCTCCCCGCTCCCAGTTGGGAATGGGGAGCAAGTAGTCCCTCGGGGCAGCTGAGCTCCTGGCAGGGAACTGCGTGGAGCTGAGAACTCTGGCACTCCCCATGAGGATATGCACCACCAACAGAAGGAGGGTAGCGTGGACATCAGCCACGTCTGTAATTAATGTTATGTAGGTCTTGGCATGGGCTATCCAGGTTGCACAACAGGGATGAGAGTAGCTTCAGCAGAGCTGCTTCTCCCACTTCTGCACAGATAGGAAGGGAATGGGGTGGCAAGTGGAGGGGAGTATGTAAAGCCTTGACTCTGTCCCTCCTAGTGTGCTGACAAGCAGCAGGATTTAATCTGCCAGGAAAAGGGTTGTTGTAGATTACTTCCCTTGGAGTCCTTGGGGAACCAATGTCTCTCTGAGTCACAATTCGGCCTCCAATCTCCTCCAGGACATTGCAACTATGTGCTGCTGCATACTCAGGGCTGGTGGGGAATTCACAATCTGATCCTTAGGTAGATTAGGTTAAATAGTGGGGCAGCCCAGCACTTCTGTGGCAGTCTATGAAGACCCAGCTTCAAATTCTGGATTTGATTCATTGCTCCTGTCATGGGAGCGCTGAGGTGGGACTCTGCACAGTCCGTGTAGGCATGAGAGCAACTTCCATTGCTCCCTTCCTTGCCTCTTCCAGATGGATTCTGAAGAGAATTGAATCCAGCTCCCTTTGGTTGATTTGACTGTGGCCCCTGTGTGGGGGAATTAATGAGTGGCCCTTTGAAACTTCTGAGATTGTATTCTAACATATCTGATGGGAGTATGTGTGGTCATGTTACATTCTTTCTGTGGTCCTGATCCAGAAGTCCTACCTCAGATCTTCCACAGACTAAACATTCCCTGCCTTTTGGGGAAGTTTTCATGGGGAAAGACCTAGGGAAGAATTTAAGGATTAGGCCCTATGTCTTTAATTTCAAATCATTGCATGGGATTCTCTCCTGATGTGAATCGACAAAGCTCCTTTGAAGTCACTGGAGTAATGCTGACATACACCAGCTAAAGATCTGGCCTGTTACCCTATAGTTACTCCTGCGGGAATTCTGCCCCACTGTGCATGTGGAGAATTTATATCCCATGCAGAATTCTTTGCTTCCCTGCAGAAAAATGATTTTCTGACAGGGAAGCAAAGGGAAGCCACAAGAACAGTCATGTGACCCTCCCCTCCCAGCAGTATGTTTCAGGTGTCCAGGGAAGCCAGCAGAGAGGTAAATCACTGTGGGGCAGAGGGAGGGACTGGGAAAGACCTAGCTGGTGGCTCCTATCCTGCGCCGGGCTCAGCTGCTAGTCCCGGCTGGGTTGGAGAGGACATGATTTCCTCTTCCCCTGTACAGCATCTGGGACTGGGTCCAATCCACCCCCAGATTTCTCCCCTGGCTGTAGAAAGCTCTGCAAACTTCCTGCCCCCTGCACTTCCTGCACCTATCGCTCTTCAGTTGCAGGAGCAGAGATCCCTATACAGGGAGCTGCTCCCCCATCTGCCCACCCCACATGCATCCAGACCCCCTCCTACTCAAACCCTCCCACCAAGCCTCACCCAGCCAGCCCTCAGAACCATCCCTGACAAACCCCCTTCCCCCTGCACCTGGAGCACCCCGACAAGCCACTCACACCCAGATCCCCCTCTACCAAGCCCCAACCAGCTGCACCTGGATCTCCACCCCACTGAGCCCGACTCACCCAGCATCTCAACCCTCTCATTGAGGTCCACACAACCAGACCCCCCTGCCAAGCTCTATCCCCCTACCCACCCAGACTACCTCTTGCTGAGCCCCAACCATCTTCACCTGGATCCCCCCTGCAGAGTCCCATTACTGTTGAACCCAGAACCCTGCAACAAGCCCCTGTGCATCCAGATCCCGCCCGCACTTGGATCCCCTACAGAGCTGCCCACATCCAGATAGCCCACACAGAACCCTCTCAATTCACACCTGGATCCCCCCACACTAAGTGCCTCCACACTTGGATCCTCCCTTGCTGAGCCTGCCTGCCCACACCTGGTACACTTGGCACAGAGGGGCAGGGCCCTGGGGTGTTTCTGGGACAGGCCCAGTCCTTGTGCTGTGTCAGAGTTGGGTGCAGCCTCACTGCTGAATCCATGTTCCAGGAGAGGGGGAGGGAGCTGAACAATAATCTCCCATCTCTGTGCAGCCAGTGACCTGTGCTCCCCAATGCCATGCTGAAGCCTCCACATTTATTTGACAAATAAAATTTGCAGATTTTTAAAATATTGTGTGCAGAATTTTTAATGTTTTGGTGCAGAATGCCCTCAGGACTATAGTACATAAATCGGATCAGTTTAGATGAGATTATTATGGGAGAATTCACTAATTCATCCTTCATTATGTTCCTCCAGTTCCTCCACCATTTTGTTTTTCATCATCCAACTGATTTCTTAATCATCCCCTCATGTTGTTCCTTTCTCCTTCATGGATTTCTTTCTAAAGTGGTTTAGGTTTCCTGTGTACAAATGCTCCAGAACTCCTATGCTTTGATTTGCCTTTGGTGGATACCAATTAACCATATGCTTTTAGCAGCAGTTTGGAGAAAAGCAGGTTAGAGTGTTTCAGCTGATGTGTTCTGCTGTGATGGCTTGTGTCAGCTGGTGGTGGATGCACAGTTAGCAATGGCTAAATATATATAACTAATTAAATAACAAAAAGACACCCAAGCTTAGCTTGAAACCAGGAGTTCTTGGGAGTGGGTGCTCTGCACAAGAAACTCATAACTGAGACCTTTATACAGAGCTTCAGCTGGAAAAAGAAAAGTGACCCATGGAAAAGCAGACTTGGACGAGGTCATTTAGTAAGGTGCTTTTTCTCCCAACTGCAAAATCTTGAGTCCTTCTGCTCCAAGCCAGAGCAGACCTAAGGAATTGAGGAGGTTTGGAGTCCCTTTGGAGAGGTGCTTTTCATTGCTGAAATATTACAGTGATGGGTGCTATAGAAAACCCTAAGAAAGTCAGAGGAAGAAGCCAAGGATTTGACTGTTTGGGACATCTGAGGTAGGAAATTATCTGATTTCCACATCAACATCAGAACTGAGCAAGCATGAAGTCTGCCATGCTGGCTCCACGTGACTGCATGTCCCAATGAAATGTGGATAGATTCCTGTAAGGAGGAATTAATCATGGATATAGTACAGTACTCAGATTCTGTGATGCCTCGAGTTTCTCGGAGGGGACACTCTACGGCATATAAGCTGAACTACTAAGACGAGAAACAAAGTAAATGGTGCATGTTGATGATAACTGAGAAATATAGAAGATTAGGGCTAGGTGCTGTATAAGACCATAAGGTGCTCATAAACTAGCCAAATAAAACACACAACACAACAAAAGAGTGTGACAAACAATAGAAGCAGAGATATGGCAGGAGGATGGGGAAAAGAGTAATAAGAACGTATAATTACATGGGCTAGCTATGTACATAACTGAATGGTTCTGAATTACTTTCTTTTCTAATATGTCAATAAATAATATCACCTAGCCATGATCAGATAGATTTTTTGCAGGTATCTCATTAGAGTTTGGGTAATTTCTACAAACAATGCATCCATTTCTTAAATAAAATGGCTGACTCCTATAAAGATCAATCATTTCCCAATATAGTTTTGTTTATTATAATGGCCTCAATACCTTAATACAATTAAAACTGCCTTCATCAGACAAGAACACTCCAGCAAATGTGTAGATTTCATCATGGAATGGGCCACCCAAATACCCTGAGAGACCTGCTTCTGTACAGACATAAAACCCCCTCTGACCACATAACCCTAGCTGTCACCTACCACCCCACACTGAAATCCACATGGGATATCATCAACTACAACCCTTACTTGACAGGGACCCCTGCCTGAAAGAAATCTTTCCTGAACCCCCACTTCTGGCCTTCAAACCACCCACCAGCCTCTCCAAGTTCATCACCAGAAGCAAGCTCCCCACAGACACACCAACTCAAAGCGGTACCAGACCTGCCAGAACAACAGATGCAAAACCTGCAGACACATCTCCCCCACAACAAACTTCTCAAGGTCCATGGATCCTTCACATGCCTATCACAACATGTGGTGTACCTCATCCACTGCACTACATGCCCCAATGACAACTATGTGGGTGAAACCAGACAATCATGAAGCTCTTGAATTAACTCACATAGGAAAATGATAAAAGGCAAAAATGCCATATCAGCTGTGGGTGAACACTTTTTATAATGCGCTCACTCTATATTTGACTTACTAGTCCTCATCCTCAAAGGAAACCTGCACATCACTTTCAAAAGATGAGCTTGGGAGCTGAAATTCGTAACTCTCCTTGACACTAAGGCCATGTCTTCACTACAGACCTATCTCAGAATAACTTCATTGCTCAGGGGTGTGAAAAATACACACTCCTGAGTGATGCAGTTAGATTGATCTTAACCCCCCCCCCCGATAGACAGCACTATGTCAATGGGAGAGATTCTTCTGTCGATATAGCTATCACCTTTCATGGCTGTGGATTATCTACACTGATGGGAAAGTTCTCTCCTGTTGGCATGGAAGTGTCTTCACTTAAGCTCTACAGCTGCGTGGATGCACTGATGCAGCGTTTTAAGTGCAGACCTGCCTTAAAAATCATGGATTGCACAGAGACACTGGATTTATGGCCTATTACAGCAATCTGTAACTCACTAACCCCATCTTTTTGTCCTATGACTGTAGAGGTGTTAACAGGCCACTCTACCTTGAATGGTTCCTTACAATATGTGCTAACTACTTACGCTAAACAATCTGTTTCACCTTGCATTTAGCTATGACACTCGGAGTACATTTCCCAGACCCGAAGAAGAGCTCGGTGTTGCTTGAAAGCTTCTCTCTCTCGCCAACACAAGTTGGTCCAATAAAAGATATTACCTCACCCACCTTGTCTCTCCATGCATCAAGGTATTTAAGTATATGCCTATCTCTAGGCACATGAGTAAATTCACTGGTCCTGATTCAGGAAAGCATTCAAGCACATGCTTAATTTTAAGCACGTGTTTAACTCCCACTGAGTTAAAGGATTTAAGCACATGCTTGAAGTTTAACATGCACTCAAGTGCTTTCTTGAATAGAATTGTTGTCTTGAATCGGAGCCATTGACTTCAGTGAGACTGCTCATGTCCTTAAAATTAGGCATATACTTAAGTATTCTGCACAGTTAGGGGATATGTTTGTTAACAACATCAATCCTGCAAGCCTGAAGACACAAACTTCTGGAACAAATCAAAAAATGGTGGCATGATTTGCCATCTAAGGGCTTTTTAGCACCTGTTCACCAACACATCTAAGTCTGTTCCCCAGAGAAAGGACAGTATTAATTTCTGAGACAAAGGAATTGTTTTACAATTGACACAATGGGACAGCTCCATAGCTGATGTAAATCAGTGAAGTCAATGGAGCTATGCTGATTTACACAACCTGAGGATCTGGCCCACTGACCTCCCCCGCTTCCCCCTCCGATGTATGGCCCTGTAGCCTTATAATTTCACCCCTCCTGAAGAAAAGAGATGCCTTGTTTGTCTAAACAGCAACTCAGTGTTATTCAGTGGGATTCACCCTGAAGGACAGGACATTCTTGAAACAGCAGGTTGAATTTTAAGGTTCCAAAAACATAGGCTGCCCTTCTGTCAGTTGCGTCGGAACAGGAAATGCAAAAGCTAGAGAGGGTGACATGAAAAATCATTCTTGAGCCAGCGACTGCAATCTAGCTTCATGCAAGTCAGTGCTGTAATCAACCACCTGCCTTTGTGGTATGGAATATGGGAAACAAAAGTAAATACCTGTTGTCAACACCTGGAACTAAAAAGGCCACCTGCAGAGGTTGATTGACGTGACTCGTCTTTAACAAGGGCTGCCTCACAAAGACTACAGGAAGGAGACAGGCAGACAGAGTTCAGAAGGCAACTTAAATAGCACTGCATGCTCCCCATGACAGCTTTATTTGAACCCTGCTCAAAGCCACCTCCCCTTGGTTTCTAATTCACAAGCTATTGAAGTCTTCAGAAGTGGGAGAAGAAAAGAAAAGAAGAAAGGAAATATCCAAGGGAGAATTTCCTCAGGTTTCTCCAGGAATAACACACAATGCATTAGGCTTTGCTTAAAGATAATGACAGTTATGATATAATAGTCATCATGTATTACTCTTGCGTTGCCATTGTGTCCAAAGAAAGCCTTGCACCTTCTAGTTATTTATATGCATGAACATTGGTCAGATCAGACAAGGGTGCTGGAACAATTTTTATAGTGGGGGTGCTGATACCTATTGAACCAAACTGTAAACCCTGTATAAATGGAAACCACTTCAAGCCAGGGGGTGTGACAGCACCCACACACCCCTCACACCTAGTTCTAGCACCTATGAGACCAGACAGTACCATTTTACAAACACTTTGCACAGGTGCAAATGCCTAAACAAAGTGTAAAGCAGTGGCGAATCAGGCCCTGTATGTGCAGGGATAGATAGGACAGAGCAAGAGGGAGCCAAAGAAGGAAAGAATTTTACAGAAATAATGTTACGGAGTTGCTTGAGTTGCTCGGTATATATTGTGCAGGATGACTCAATGTCTACTAATGATTGGGGACCACCCGAAGGCAAGCTAGTGGAGTTTCAATCCAGATAAGCCAAGGTAATGCTGGTATGCTGGGTAAGCAACTAGAGGAACTGGCGGTGATTATATCAATACACTTGACTGAGGGAGTGAAGCTACATTTGGTATTACAGGTGTGTAATTTGAACCCAAGGTTGCTGCTAGATGATCAGGTAGTGGCCATGACTAAGAACAAATTTTTCCCATCTACAACTGCAAAAGTGACTGTGACCATTCCCAATGGATATCATTCTTGCTCTGTAGAGTACTGTCACTCTCTCTGCAGTCGTTTGCCTCTAGAGCAGAGGTTCTCAAACTTCATTGCACCATGAGTGGCTTCTGAAAACAAAAATTACTACACGACCCCAGGAGGGAGAACTGAAACCTGAGCCAAAGCCTGATCCCACCACCCCAGGTGTATTGGCCAAAGCCAAAGCTCCACTTCCCCGTGTGGGAAGGCCAAAACCAAAGCCCAAAGGCTTCATCCCCAGCAGGGAGCTTGTAACCTGAGCACTCGGGCTTTGGCCCCGTGTGATGGGACTTGGGCTTCAGCTTCGGCCCCAGACGGTGAGTCTTGGGCTTTGGCTGTGGCCTGGGCCCCAGCAAGTTTAAACCAGCCCTGGCAACCCCATTAAAATGGAATCGTAACCTACTTTGGGGTCCCAACCCACAGTTTGAGAACTGCTGCTCTAGAGACCACTTGGAAAGGGAAATGAGTGCAGAATACAAAGCAGCCTGCTTAGTGAGCTGGTCTCATTTTGAGAGCACATAAAACATCCGATGTTTCAGGAATGGCATGCGGAATTCACGTTGTTGGTTTTGACCTTTCAAATGTCATAATCGAGAAGATGACAGGCCTGATTCCCAGCTCTGTTACATTACTGATTTCAACGGACTAAAACTAGCACAGTGGAGTGAGGAATCAGGCCGCATCTCTCTTCCCAAGCTGAGCTGCCCTGGTTGTGGTCAGGAGAGGGATCTGAGATGGAACTCCCTCAACATCCAGCAGCGGGAGATGCTGCCAGAACATTCTCCATGCTGGTCCCTCCATTCTGGAATGCCTTTCCCCATGATGGTTCACCAAGCTGGCATCGGTCGTCAACCATCTGTACATGCCACAATGACCATCTCTTCTTTAAAGCATTGGGAGAAGAGGTGAAAGACGTGAAGGGGGCATGGTTGTTGAGAGGTGTTATTGGATGCCTTTTGGAGGCAGCAAGGGGTTATTCTGTGTGTAGAATTTAAAGATTATTGATGATGTTGTGTTTCATGTGAGAACATTAATTGTTACATGAGTTATGGGAGGGCACCTGGAGTGTGGTTTTATTAACTGAACTAATTAACTAACTAACTAAACAGCTGGGGGGAATACCATTGCTAGAGTGTTTCAGGGCTCAGTTTTCAAAAGGAGATTCAACCTACTTATTGATTATATAAATCTATCCTAGGGTCTGATCCAAAGCCCACTGAAGTCAATGGAAAGACTCCCTGTGAAGGTCCTGGGGCTTCTCTGTAAGAATTTTTTGATGCTATACGCTCTATATGATGGTCTGATCGCTGTAAGGAATGTTTACCATAAGAATATGTTGGTTTAGTTTAATAGCAGACTGATAGAAAAAACAAGCAGGAAGGCAAATACTTGATCAACATAAAGCACCTGTGGGTAAATATATAATATATTAGGTTGGTTAAGAAACAATGCCTGAACTGTTAACTGTGAAGACCCTGTCTTCTGGGGTCCAGACATGAAACTATTAACCATGACCCTACCTTCCAGACTCCAGCTATGATACACTGTTTTGCCAGTGCTGGGAACCAATAGAGCAAAAGAACCCAAAACAGTTTAAAAGGACTCTCTCTGTCCAAAAGACAAGGCAATTGTTTAGGAACTGCATGGGGGAAACAGACTGAAGAAGCTGGGTTCCCAGGCTCCCCTGACAGAATGCAAAGGGCTTAGAGGAGATAGATCTGGGTATAGATCGTTTATTGTTTTAATAATCATTTCCACTCATATTATGCTCTATTTCTACTGTTAAGATTAAACAATACTTTGGTTAGAGAAGGCTGTCTGGTCACTATGTTACTACTGGTCACAAACTCCTGAAAGGAAGAACAGTAGGGATGGGTCAGAGCTTACCCAGTCAGAGCTGCTTGTCAATACACAGGTACGACAGCCCAAGGCCCCTTGCAGGAGAGATAAAGGCCTGAGACATGAGGGGATGCAACTCAGAGAAACCAGAGATGGGTCAGAGCTGCAGTTAGCCCTCTAACTGTGACACTTACATTGACTTCAATGGGAGCTGGATCAGGCCTCTGAGCCCTATATATTACCACAAATAAAAAATATGATTTCAAATATAAATATTAAACCAGCAAACTACTTCTCACTCCAAAACTAGGTACTAACTGGCAACACTTGGGACTGAACCAGTGGATTCTGAACCATTGCTACTCTATGGCCATGCAATATTTAGAGACACATTTCTCCTTTCTTGAGAAGGCAATGGCAGGGCACATGTCTGTAGAACCCGGTTGCCCTGCTTCATGCATCATATACCCCAGGTTCTAACTTGATCTCTTGTGCTTTGTATGTTTCAGTGTTTTGGCAGCTTTGTGAGAGAGAGAGAGGTTTGCTCTTGGATCTCCACAGTGGGCTTTGGCTGCAATATTGAGAGGCATGTATCAGAAGGGTAGCCGTGTTAGTCTGGATCTGTAACAGCAGCAAAGAATCCTGTGGCACCTTATAGACTAACAGACGTTTTGGAGCGTGAGCTTTCGTGCATCTGACGAAGTGGGTATTCACCCACGAAAGCTCATGCTCCAAAAAGTCTGTTAGTCTATAAGGTGACACAGGATTCTTTGCTGCTTTTATTGAGAGACATGTTGCTCTTCCAATTAAGTCATTAGATGGGGTTTAATTCTTAGCTCTACTGTGGGCTTCCTTTGTGATCTTGGGCAACTCACTTAATCTCACTGTGCCTTAGTCTCCATATGTCAATTTAAGATAAATATATTTCCTTTCCTGTAACCTTTGTCTTTCTTGTCTAGTTATGCAGTCTTTAAGGCAGAGATTTTCTCTTGATATGTGTCTATACAGTGCCTAGCATATGGGGCCTAAATTTGATTTTAGGCCTCTTAGAATCATCATAACACAATAATAAATAATCTACTAATAATATCCTGCTTTCCCTGCACAGAGCTTCCATTGATACAGATTAACCAGTTTACTGGTGCTAGGGTTGGCTGTGTGGATTTCTGTAGGGAATTTTGGCTTTTCCTAGTACATGGACTGTTTTTTTCTTTAAAACAATCTGAATTTCCAAAAGCAAATACTATAGAGTTTCTAGTTCAGTGAACTGTTTTGGGCTAGCAAATTTAAACCTTTTATTGAGAGATCCATGATAGGTGCTAGCTCTTTTATTTACCCAAGACTCCAGAAAGATACCAAACTGCTAGAGCTGTGTTTTCCATATCCTCAATCCAAGACAGCAGAATAAAGCAGCCCCAACAAAAGCACAGAAGAGATTTTCCTTTTAATGCTTTCACTTGGATGCAAAGAAAATATTTATGAAATATAGTTTAATGCATTTTCTAAAAATTAACACGGAGATGCATTTGCAGCTAATTAACCTGTTCTCAAAGAAAGCAATTGGGAAATGCTTGATTAATGTTTAAGCCATGAGATACACAAAAAGATGTAGGCAAAACTTCATCATGGCACCCAGGAGACCAATGTGTGACACAGTCTAGACTCCATGTGTAGCTCACTCTCCACAGGAACTAATTTTCAAGCACCAGAATGCTACTATTGTCTGTAAAACACTGTGGCAGAAACTCAGTGTAGAACAGAAGGCATGCTTTCCTTAGGAAGAATGCTGATAAAATTTTAATGAAGTAACATGTTGTCATGGGGATTTGTTGCTATTCATTAATTCATTGTGCTTTTCCCCTATAGTTTGGTTGAAGTTGAGTGACAAATTGTCAAGTAGCTGCCTTAGAGGTTTAAAGTTTCTCATTGATAATCTAACTTTCCTGTAAATTGTTTAAAAGACCCACTGTTCATGGAATAACAGTTCTGAAATATTATCTATTTATATATAATCACATAAGTGGCATGAGCCATGTGATAAATTGCATTTATCACACATCCTCAGCCCACTCACCTGCACCTTGGCCATTAATCCACCTACCGAGGACAACAACTAACATTCCAAACCTACCTGAGTCGCTTCAGTAAACTTCCTTTTTAAAAAAGAAAAATAACCAACTAGGTAAATGCCTCTTCCTTCTCCTCCCTCAGGTAAAAGCCAAACTTATCCCCCTTGAAGACACTGGCCTGAGGCCCAAGGTGGGTATTATGCAGTTCTGAGTCAGTGATAGAGAGGGAGGATGATCGTGTGGTTAAGGCAAAGGTTGAGAGATCTGGGTTTTATTCCGGGGTCTGCTGCATACTTCCTTTATGATGGTAAATCACTTGGGCTGAGGGGATTTAGCCACTACAACTGAAACCAGTGAGGAAAGAAATCGGCCTCAACAGATCAGAAATACTTTAGTCATGAAAAGAAAGAAAGAAAGAAAGAAAGAAAAAAAGAAAGAGACATTTGGAGATAGAGTTCCAGATCCTCAGCTGGTCTAAATCAGCGCAGCTTTTCTGATTTCTATGGAACAACGTGGATTTGTAGCTGCTGAAGATGTGTTCCAGAGTTTGAACTCATTAACATCCAGTATAACTCCAGAGAAGTCAGTGATGTTAGAATAGATTTAGACTGGTATAAACAAGATCAGAATCAATTCCGCAAATTCAGACTCTTGTGTAAATCCTCATATTGCATTTGCTGGTCTCACTTGTCTTCTGCAGCCAAATTCTCCCCTGCAGGGACAGTCACTTGGCATTTCTATAGAACCTCTGCATAATTTGCACTTGTAGTTGACATTCTGCCCAATGATCTCAAAGCACTTTACAAGCATTAATTGATTAAGGCTGACAACAGTCCTAAAATGTATGTTTTATCCTCACTTTACACAGGGAACTGCAGCACAGACAGGTTAAGTAACAAGCTCAAGGTCACTAGAGGTGAGTGGGGGAACTAGGAGTAGAATTTTCAACCCAGGGCTGTGATCTAATCACTGGCCCACACTCCCCCCCTTGGCTTACCGGCGTATGCTGGTCTGGACTTGAGAAGTTTAGTGAAGCCTTACAGTGAGATATAACTAATTTGTTACGAATGCCTTTAAATAAAACAAATGCTGAAACGATCCACACTGCTCTGTTGTCAAAAGCATCCCCCTCTCTCTCACTCCCCGCTCACTGTTGGCTGACATTATTTCTTGGTTATTGGATGACAGTTCAGTGCCTTGAGTGTTCCTCTCGCTGTAGGGTTAGTAGGATAATTGACAAACCACAGGGACCAGATCCCAGGATTAGGATGACCGGACTGTCAAAACAGCCATGACAAACTCTCACATCAGCTTCTACTGCAAGTCAAGTCTATGAGGAAGAAATGCACCTTGTCAGGGCCAGGATCAGTCTTTAGTTTAAATCTTTTCCCACTGCACAGAGAGCTACAGCAGAGGGAGGAGAGGGCATGGATTTTTTTTGTTTTGTTTAATTCATAGAAAACTCAGCTACAGTAAGTCACATTTAATTAGAGTATGCAAGTAAACATTTTGGGGTCTGATTTGGTTTAGTTAATGTGTTTATTGGAATGTGTCACAGACGTCACTTCTGTTTCTTATTAGAGGACTGACAAATAACTGTATCCTCTGTGCATGTGTTGACTTCTAGAGAACTGAGTATCCACACACAAATATAGTTGCTTCTGGAGGGTTAATATTTGGAATCTAAAAGCTGTGGACATTATTTGAATTAATTAATATGGTTTGTACAGGTACTTTGGAGATTTAAAGCACTATAGAAATGTTCAGTATTATTATTATTGAATAATTTCTTCAGGTTTTATGCATTTAAATGAAAACCACTTGAAACAATAGTCAAATCATTTGCCTCACTTCGTGCTACTTTTAACATTTCTCCTAGACATTCAGAAATTCAATCACAGATCTTTGAAATGACAGCTGCAGTGACATCTATTTATATATAAGAAAATGTTCTCTGTATGAAATCCTATACTGAGAATCGTTAAAAGAAAATTAAAATGCAAATACAAAAGAGGGTTATTTACTTAGTTCTGCCAGCTAACACATGGGATAAGTCCACCTAGGATTAGAAAGATCCAATTATTTTTAAAATATAAAACTTAGAGATTCTTCTTCATGCATCACTTGGGTTTTGGAATATGATCAAAATGGTTTTGGCATAGTTAAGCAGTGTTTTTCAATGAGTCATATTTAAGAAAAGAAAAGAAAAGCTGGAAAAGAAGAATCTGTGAGCATTTGTTTGCTTAGTGTCATAGAATGCAAAAGAATGCTGAGAAGAGTAACCAAAGATAGAAGTATGGGAAACCTTCAATTTCAGCTTGTGAAAACTGACTTTTTGGAACATGTTTGTGAGAATTTGTGAATTTTTTAAATGGGAAATGTTGCCATTTCCAAAAGGCAAGACAGATTTTTCTATGTGAAAAAAAATATTGCATCCCGAAACAAATTGTAATTTATTTTGGGCCAGATTTCCCCAATCTTCGGAGGTTTGTACTGATAAAAATTAACAATGATAAATTATTATTTCGTCTATGTGGCAATAACACTGTCCTAGGCACTTCACAGATTATCATTTCCTCATGCTCTGAATCACCAAGGTACTTAAGCACATCCCTAACTTTAGGTGTGTAGTTAGTCCCACTGAAGTCAACAGAATTCTCATGGAGTTAAAGTTAAACATGATTAAGAGATAGGTTTGAAAAGCTATTTAGCTGCCTATAGATGCAAATAAGAACTTACTGGGATTTTCAAAAGCATCTAAGCCTTTTTAAAGAAAATCCTACTATGTACATATTGGGATCTTTACATGTCAATATATGAGAGCTAGTTGGGAAAAAATATTTTTCACAGGATGGAAAAAATCAGTTTTTTAAAGTATTGGTGGGAAAATCATCCTTTATCTGGATTAAAAGGCAAAATTTCAAATTTTTTCATGAAATGAGCTTCCCAAAATAATTGTTTCATGTCAATCAAAATGTTTTGGTTTGATACATTTCAAAAATTAAGTTTTTATTTTGACTAGTTTAATTTTTTTAAATATTATATAATGTAAACTGTGTAACATGAAGTCATTCAAAATGAAAATTGAAATCGATGTTGCTGAAAAAAATAGCAATTTTAAATGAAAGTTCATCAAAATTGAGATAATTTCTTAAAAATACTAAGTTTTATCAAAACAACATTTTCTAACAGAAAGTTGTTGAAAACTCTGTTTACCAAGGGTCAGGTTGTATTCTGCGGCACTGACAATTTTTAAATCAAGATTGGATTTTTTTCTAAAACATCTGCTCTAGGAATTATTTTGAGGGACTTTTATGGCCTGTGTTAAAGAGGAGGTGAGACTAGATGATCACAATGGTCCCTTGTGGGCGTGGAATCTATTAATATTTTCTGACCAGCTCTATTAAATGCCTTTGAAAATATGACCCTAAGTGCTTTGCCTGGGTCAAGGCCAGAGTTCTCAGCACCTTCCACGATCAACTTTTACAGTTTAGGGCCAAGATCCAGCTCACATTGAAGTATCATTGGCTTCAGAGGGGTTGGATCAGGCTGTATATCAGGGTATTTTACTTACTGGGTGGAGAGGGCCAAATTGAAGGTTTACTTATGGACCATGGGCCAGCTTAGCTCACCTCTCTTAGTACAAAATCAGCATCAAAAGAAGGTTGGCAAAAAACTCTCCTTGTCTTGGCTTTGCCTGCTGTCTCCTTTGCCCTCATTGTGCCTCTGAGTGTAGTAAAGCAAGGCAGGCAGTAGAGGAGAGACAGACCAGTACCAGCTGCTTTACACTCACTCATCTATCTCCTGGTCCAGAGTAGCACTTTATCAGAGGTGGGAAGTAGAGGCAATGTTCCTGTGCATGAATCAAGGCTGACATTATTGTGGAGCTGTGGCAGACATGGTAAGAAACAAGATTCATACTGCTGGCCAAACTGGAGTTATGCAGGGCCTTGAAGGCAAGGATGTGAGGTTGGAACTCGAGGTGGGCAAAGAATAGAACTTGAAGGGATCCCTGGGCCAGGGGGTAGGAGGGAATGCTGCTTACTAGCCAAGGCAGGTAAGCAGCAGTGCCTGGGACCTTCTGAAGGAGGAATTTGCAGTCAACTAGAGATAAATGAACCAGTTGGAATAAAATAAAAGCTGTCTCAAATCATGATGCACAATTCTGCCCATATTTGGTAGTTGCTTCAGAAGAGCTGGGCTAACTGGAAACATGTTTTTCCCTATTTCATTTTGTGTTCCTATGCACTTCCTGATGCCAACAAGACCCAGAAAGGGGAGTCAATTAATAATGCCGGAGGGTGGTTCAAATGTTTTTTCTGATCTGGCTCGAAGCAGGAAGGACTTGAAATCTCATGAGAAAGCCTGTTCTTATGAAATCTTCAGCCTTGTTTGCAGAAAAGAGGTTAGGATCATACCTCTGTACCTGCCAAATATGGACACACAAAGCATGACGAAGGCACATGAAAATATCCCTGGAGCAAGAAACTTATGGCTGTGGGATCATTCCTTTAGTGTAAATTACTTTTTCTGTAACCTCAGTTCATAGATTTCAAACCCAGAAGAGATCATTGTGTTCATCTACTCTGACCTGCTGTATAACACAAACCATAGAACTTCCCCAAAATAATTTCTAAAGCATATCTGTTAGAAAAAAGAATCCGATATTGATTTAAAAATCATCAGTGATGGAGAATCCACCCAGACCCTTGGTAAATTGTTCCAATAGTTAATTACTCTTACCATTACAAATTATGCCTTATTTCCAGTCTGTACTTGTCTAGCTTCACCTTCCAGCCATTGGATTGTGTTATATCTTTCTTTGCTAAACTAAGGAGTCCATTATCAAATATTTGTTTCCCATGTTGTCACTTATAGACTGTGATCAAGTCACCCCTTAAACTTCCCTTTGTTAAACCAACTAAACTGAATTCCTTGAGTCTTTCAATAAAAGGCATTTTTTCTAAGACTTTAATCTTTCTTGTGCTCTTCTTTGAACCCTCTTCAATTTATGAACATCTTTCTGAATTGTAGACACCAGAACTGGATGCAGTATTCTAACAGTGGTTGCACCAGAGCCAAATAGAGTGGTAAAATAACTGCTGTACTCTTACTCAAGATTCCCATTTACGTATCCCAAAATTGCATTAGCCCTTTTGCTCACACTTTACACCGGGAGCCCATGTTCAGCTGATTATCCATCATGACTCCCAAATCTTTTTCAGGTCACTGCTCCCCTGGACAGAGTCCTCCCTTGTGTAAGTATGGACTCCATTCTTTGGTCATGGAGGTATCCATTTCTATTTAGCCATATTAAAGCATATATTGTTTGGTTGCACCCAGCTAACCAAGCGATCCAGATTGCTCTGTGTTAGTGACCTGTTCTCTTCATCATTTACCACTCCCCCAGGTATTTCTCAGGTAAATAATTTTCAACAATAAACAAAGGGCACAGCAAATTTGTGTAAGATAAGGGTAAATTGGGGATTTGAAAGGAGTGATGTCCCTCAAAATGAGGCAGATTGGAGAGCTATGGATAATGGTCAGTGAAGCAGTAAAAGCCAAACTTTTTAGTACTCAGGCCTTTTTGCTGATTATGGCTTTAGCTATTGTTTTGTCTTTGAAGAGTGTGAAAATCCAAGACCACACAATCAATAATATCCTATCACGTGCCTTTTTTTTCCCCTTCTGTACTTCTCAGGTGTATTTTCTATAACATTCCTTTTTATTATTACATTACGAATATAACACACTATTAACAACCGAACTGTAACTCTCAGTGGTGGAATATATACAATGGCATTGCATGTCCCAGGTCCCCACAGTATTTTATGCAATTAGTAGAGCATTTAGAAGCTTACCTGGTAGCTGTCAAAATACATCAAGCTTGTGAAATTGCAGTTATCCTGACTTCAGGAATTGATGAACCTACTGCTAATAACAGTCAGGAGTGACTAACCATTTCACTGTGGGGTCACTCACCAATGCAATTGCTACAGTACCATGTAAGCTGTCAAAGCAACACAAAAACTTACCACTTCAGAGAAGAGTCTCATATCCATCCGTGTTACAGCACCAGGAGAGAAGGCAAGCGTAGCAAGTAGGGAGATTATTTTTGAACTCTTTAGTAATACAACATGACTGAAGCCTCCAAAAGGATAACCTATGCCAGCACAGTGTTAATAACATTAGAGAGTAATCAACTGAATAATTTTATGAACAAGGTCTGAATAGAAATAATAATTAATAAATTTAAAAAATGTATAATGCTCAAGAGAGACTTACCCATTTACATGTAAAAATTCCTAACAGGGATATTTTCCCCCGCACAGTAGGGAAGAGAAAATATACAGCAGTTGTAGAAGGATAAGATTTGTGTCCTGAGCAGAGGATTGTGAAACAGAACTCCCAGATTCTATCCTAGGCTCTGCCACTGATTGAATTGTGTCAATTTATTCAGTGAGAAATTAAGAACAAACAGGGCCAGACCCTCAGCTGGTGGAAATCAGCATAGCTCCAATTTGATGTTGCCTTTCTGGAAACATGGTGTACGTCATATGTCACCTAAATGGAAACTGATCTTAACAGTTTTACACTACTTGCAAATCTACAAAAATCTGAGACAGGTTTTCATGGTGCATTTTGAACTTCAAGGTCACATGTTGGAAGTCAAATGGTTGAAGCTACATAATATGTCTTCTGATTCCCTTATTGGTTGCTCTTACACAAGTGGGCAGGAAGATTAGTAGAAGCCTTTTATCTATCTCTGCATTTCCAATGTACCCATCATTGCAGTACCTAGCTAGTTTAAGAAAATTGAGGCTGGTTTACCATGTGATTTGTAACCTGCTGTTCATGTGTGTTAAATGTCTTCATCTAGTAGCTGAAAGGAGACAAGATTATTTTAAGTGTATATGTTAAAGGAGAAGTGAAATTATTATATACAGTTTTGGATTCATGTCTGAACATAGGGAAGGATTCAAACCCTGGCTCCAGCAGAGCATAGAGGCTATATTCAGCCCACAAAAGTTCCAAATGTGGGAACTTCTCTGCTGCAGGTATTGTGTTGGACCATCATAGGCAGCCCTACACTGGCCTCCACACAAACCTAGGTGTAGGGGGAATGTCATGGATGGAGCCATGGGCAAGAGAAGGCATCAGGTTCAAGAGGGAATAGGTCCACAAAACAAACAGCTATGGGTATTCCACCTCATGCCACAAGCTACAGGTAACCCTAGAGAGGCTCGCATATCCTAGAACAATCCACTGAGCTCTATCTCACACATATGGCTTTTGCAGAGCAACATTTTATAGACTTGTTTGTAGGTCCATAAGCCATGTCAAGATCTCCTCAGTGATGTTGTGGATCTCATCCATTTCACCTTTGAATTCCTATTTGGGGCACGGTGTTAAGATGTGTTTGATGGTTTGGATGTTCTCATCGGAGCCGCATGAAGGGGAGTCTTTGATTTTCTGTTTGTGCATCAAATAGCCTCATCTTCCATGGTTTGCTCAGACATGGTTTTGTGTGGTTCAAAGTTTGCATGGCAAGTCAAAAACCGGGAGAGCAGTTTATTGGGTCAGTGATAATGTGCTTGTTTGGAATGGAAGATGAGATCCAGACACTTTGCCATTCCCTGGCCAGATCTACAGACATAAACTGGGTGCAATTAGTTCTTAATTGTTTTTGTGATTTCAGGTGTTGTTGGGGTATGTTGTCTGTAACCAGTCAGATGGGACGTTCCAGGTGGTTTCTGGTGCATTTCAGTTCTCATGGCTATATTTTGATGGATAGCTGGAGGTTCATTGCTTGCTAATACAAAAAGCCATGGTAGATGCATTGATTTTAAAGTTCCCATGATTATTTGCCTGTTCTGGTTCAGCTGCCTATCCACAAGTTGGGTATGGCAGCTTCTTGTCCACATCAGCTCACAGTACTCTGAAACTAAGTACACCCAGGCCAAGGCCAATGGTTGCAGCATTGGGACAGTTGTTCCCTAGTTTGTTCTTGCTAACTTTTGGATAATATTGACTCAAGTCTTTGCTCTGGAGGCTACTTTCTTAAGGTGGTCATGAAAGGTGAGTGAGCACTCATGAATGACACTGAGATATGTTGGCTTTGGATCATAATGCACGGTTTCACCACAAAACTGAACAATTAGAGGTTTTGTGTAGTTCTCTTGCCAAGGTGGAAAGTAGAGACAACCAATTTGCTCAGATTTGGTCTCAGCTGCCACTTTTGGAAGTACTCCTCCATGATCTTAAGTCAGATGTAAGGGTCACTTCAAGTTCTTTAAAACAATGGGTCTGAGCTGCAAGTGCCAAATCATTAACAAATGCAATTTTCTGCATTATCATTTCCAGCGTATCACTCACGTAGGTGTTGAATAATGTCAGAGTGAGTACAAAGCCTTGTGGTAGTCCACTATTCAAAGTGTGCAGCTCGGTGGTTTCACCTCCGGGGTATACGCATACCCATTGGATTCTAAGCATGATGTTCAACAGCTGGAGAATCCACACGCAGGAGATCACTTTGGCCACTTTCAGTAGCAGTCCATCTACTTCAGTCCACTGAGCTGCCTAAGTTACATTGGGGGCCATTTTGGCCCTAAAGCATTTCAGAATTAGAGAGACTTGAAGGCATCTTTGTCTCCTACCCTGGGACTGCACCCCCAGGAGGTACAGGACAGAATCTCAGCCATTGCATGTAGCAGAGGTAATGTCTAACCAAAGTAACTGTGTGGTGCACAGCTGCCTATCCAGTGTGTACTTGGGGCATGTGCTTAATGCATGAATGTGCAGTTTCGCTATCTTGGAATGTACAGTTCATATTCAGTAATACATTTACTATTACCCATTTCCAGTAGTCAGACTAGGGGATCAGATTGCACGTTCTGTCTTACTCAGCTGCTGCTTCTTCCACCTGCATTTAATTACCATTATTTATGAATTGTGTTTTTCTGGATCATCACGACTCTTGTGGCTACTGCTGTTCAATGTACAGCTCACATGAATCAGTAATTAGTTCATTGTGGGATATTAGTCGGGGGCCGGCCAGTTAATCTGCTGTTCCTGCCTCTGAACATTCTGTTCTGAGCCTGCATCTGTGCTTATATCTGCTCATCTTATGTTCTATGTAGTTTCAAACATGCTGCTGCTGTTTGCCGGTGACTGGTGCTAATCTCTGGATCCTGATTAGAACTGGTTGAGAACTTTTTGATAAAACTTTTCTTTGTCAAAAAATGGCAATTTGCCAACACCAAAAATTCTGTGGGAAAAGGTCAGTTCTGACGGATGCTTTTATGTTGAAAAAAGTTTTGAAATTGTCAAAATGACATGTTCTAAGTGAAAAATTCTAGTTTTCTTGTTTAAAACAATTTAATGCTTAGAATTTAAGATAATTATCATAGAAATAATGTTAAAAAAAACCAAGACAAAATCAAAACAAAATATTTCAAGTGACCCAAGCTGGATTTTTTAATTTTAATTTTAATTTTTTGGTTCATGAAAAATTACAAGATTTTGAGGCTTTGTCCCAATATCTCAAAAAATTTCACAGCATGAAAAACCATTTCACACCCAGCTTTAGTCCTGATAGGCCTAAATTTCATCATGAATCACCCTTCCCCTCCCGCCATGTTCCCCTTGCTTCGTGTATATTGGCAAAAATGTTGCTCCTCAATTTACTTCTGTGCTACTTTTTGCATGAAGCATATTCCAGTTACATCATATTTACACATATAAGCATATTTCCATCAAACATTATGGAGTGCAACGTCACAATGAAGACAGGCACAACTACTCACAATAAAAAGGTTTGCTTGTTAGCCATTCACATGCTATATTGATGAGGTCTAACATGTCTGGAATAATAATTGGTACAGCTTAAAACAAACATTTTGAGTCTTGAACAATTAGAGTTTTAAATGTGCAACTACCTGCAGATGCTGAGCCTGCCTTGAGTTGCCAGTTTGGATGAGGTTATGACTGCTGACCTATATTATAGAGGGTTTTTGGTTTTGATGAAGGTAGAACCAAACTCCTCAAAACAAATCATACTGAATTAAAGCAACAGTTCTTAAACAATAGCTTTTCTGCAGACCAATCAGGAACTGGCAACACATTTCAGGAGTCCTTTCTCAGCACTGAATGATCCTATTAAACCCAGATCCCACAAGTTGCTCCATACAGTTGACTCTGAAAAAGATTTGGAACTCATAGTGAATAATCACCTGAACTTGAACTCCCAGTGTGACGCTTTGGCCAAAAGAGCTAATGTGAGGTTGGGATACATAATTGAGAATCTCAAGTAGGAGTAGAGAGGTTATTTTCCCTCAGTATTTGGCACTGATGAGACTGCTGCTGGAATACTGTTTTCAGTTCTGCTGCCCACAATTCAAGAAGGATGCTGATGAATTGCAGCAGGTTCATAGAAGAACCATGAGAAGGATTAAAGGTTTAGAAAACCTGCCTTATTGTGACGGAGCTGGTTGAGTCTATTTTTCTTAAGAAAGAGAAGGTTAAGAGGTGACACAATCATAGGCTATAAGTCCATACATGGGGAACAACTATTTCATAATGGGCTCTTTAGTCTAGCAAAGAAAGGTATAACATGATCCAATGGCTGGAAGATGAAGATAGACACACTCGGACAGGAAATAAGGAATATTTTTTTAACGGTGAGAGTAATAAACCACTGGAACAGTTTACCAATGGTCGTGGTGGATTCTCCTCATTGACAATTTTTAAATCAAGATTGGACGTTTTCCTAATAGATTGTCTCTTGTAATTATTTTTGGGAAGTTCTATGGCCTGTGTTAGACAGTGGTCCCTTCTAGCTTTAGACTCTATGAGTCTACAAGCAGATATCTATGTTTTTGCAGAACACCCATGACTTGAATCAAATTTTTGGACTGGGGCTCAGGTTTGGGAATATACAGATGATTAGAGAGTCAGTCTGGTCTAGTGAATAAGGCACTGGAGTGGAAGACAGGAGATCTGGATTCTTGCTCCATCATAACCACTGACCTGCTTTTTGATCTTAGAAAAGTCTCTGTGCCTCTGTTTTCTCTCCCGCCTTTGCCTATTTTGTCTTAGATTGTAAGCTTTTTGGGGTAGGGACTCTCTCTTAGTCTTTGTGTGTTTAGTGGCTAGCACAGTGGAGTCCCTAGCTTAGGTGCTATCATAATGCAACTAATAAGCAACCTTGGAACTTTTTTATAACCGGTGTAACTCCCATCATTACTATACACCCTGGCAATGTCATGGTATACCACAAAGCATCCCTAGTTGATGATACCATTTCTTCATATGATCTTACATACATCATTTGTAGTCATCTTGAAAAAAATTATGAAATACTAAAATGACATAATAGATAAGGGGGGAAAAAAGAAAGGGAGATGGTGATGTGAGGAGATGGAGAAAATAGCAGTCCCTTCGGGTGCATTTTCTGCTACCCTGAATTGTCAGTCAGTGTTTGGATAACAGGATCTTAGCAGTACAGTTAGGTAGAGAGATGCTTCATGAGCAATAACCCACTATTAAATGCAATTGCAGAAAATTTATTTTTTGAAGAAAGCAGTTTGTCTTCCAAAGAGCATTCACATTAATATGTGTTAGTTATTTCTTCCATATTTATTGGCTTGGATAGGGAAAATAGACTGTATCCAGTGAAAGCAGGTATATCCATGCCTGAAGTTCTATAGGAAAATATCTAGCAGATTTCTATACAAAAATTCAAATAGGCTTTACCTTTTACAGCCTTGACATACAATAGATAGATTAAAAATTAGCTTGAAAAAGTGCCTGAGGGAGCAAACAGTTCTTAATGAGAACATACTGAATGAAATTAAAATGCAGCCTAATAAAGATATATTCAAAATGTAATGTCAGCAAAGTCATATTATTGAAATAGAATTCCCAGCCATAAAAATGCACACCGTTTGGTCTAGCTGAAAAAGCTGAATGGGGAAAACGTACACAGAACCCTTTATGATCTCCCAAGTCACAAAAACTGATTTCAAAATTATAGGTCAGGATTTAACCCCCAGTTACTCATAGCAAAATAATCATCATTTTACTTGATAACCTTCAATATAATTTTACGAAAGGGATGGATGGGGACATGTTATTGACATTAGTGAAAAAGATGACTAATTATAAATACATCAATATCAGATTTTTAAGTGAATTTCTTATCAGTAGAGAAGGACTTACTGATCCTACTTAAGTATTTCATTAGACAGTTACAGCCGCACTGAATATGTGGTTTTAAGAAGGGAATTGGTAAACTTCAGAAAAGGGCCTACAAGTGGGTGTTTGATCAGTGGTCATAAAACTTTCATTCAACTCACACACTTTAGACTTTAAGGTCCAAAGGGTACCATCATGATCATCTAATCTGACCTCCTGTACATTGCAAGCCAAAGAACTCCACTCACTCCTGAAATAGACCCCTAACCACTGGCTGAGTTACTGAAGTCCTCAAATCATGGTTTAAAGACTTAAAGTTACCTAGAATTCACCATTTACACTTGTTTAAACCTGCAAGTGACATGTGCCCAATGATCCAAAGGAAGCTGAAAAACCTCCAGGGTCTCAGCAAATCTGACCTGGAGGAAAATTCCTTCTCGATCCTAAACATGGTGATCAGTTAGATCCTGATCATGCGGGCAAGACCCACCAGGCAGATATCTGGGAAAGAATTCTCTGTAGTAACTCAGAGCACTCCCCATATAGTGTCCCTTCTCCAGCAGTTGGGGATTTTTGCTACTGGCAGTTGCCAATGGGCCACATCCCATCGTTGGCAGTCCTCTCATACCATCCCTTCCATAAACTTATTAAGGCGGGCTCAGTCTCAAAGCCAGTTAGATTTTTTGCCCCCACTGCTCCCCTTGGAAGCCTGTTCCAGAACTTTTATTCCTTACCAGAGTCAGCTCAGCAATTCATCTTGGTTCTGCTGGTGAAGGTGGGGGCTGGACTCAATAACCTTTCAGGGTCCCTTCCAGTTCTATGAGATAGGTGTATCTCTCTCTATTTTAAACTTTCTTCTCAACTCTTCACTCAGGATTCAAACAATCATTTAAGGAGCTCAGCATGTGCCGAACTCTGCTCCCAATAGGAAGCCAATGTTGAAACTCTCATTGACTTCAGTAGGAGCAGAGTTACAGATTTAGGCCAATGCTCAGCACTTTTGAAAACTCCACCCTAAGGGACCAGCATGTTCCCTGAACAAACAAAATCTACTTACATGGGTACGGCCCAAGTTCATGTGGTTTGCTTTTATTGTTAACTTAAATAGCACCAAAATATAAGGCTCAGGACTAAACTTTCTCCTGAGCTTGGCTATTTCAAGGGATATTCCCTCAGGGCTTCCTCTGTTCTGATCACTAATTTACTCTGCTGCAGACAAAGGCTCAGTTCCCTTTATGTTCCTGTTTTGGAGCTTGGAGAATTCAGCTGATCTAACATAATGGTGAGTCAGCAAGAAAACCTTCTGCGTCTCTATGCAGAGTACCACCCGCTGACCTTAGGCTGACTAAGCAAAAGATCCTTCAATTTCTATTAAGGTCCATTAGCCTGTATTTTACTCTTCCTAATTTAATTCTGTTACTTCTTATCCCCCCTTGGACAACACAAAAGAAATCTTCTCATTTCATTGTACTTCTTTTCATATCTTGGTGCTTTATAGTCATTCAATTAACTAGCAACAAGAAGAAGGTCAATGAACATGTTGGACCCTTATTGGATGGGGGTGGCACTCTAGTGACAGATGATGTGGAAAAAGCTGAAGTACTCAATGCTTTTTTTGCTTCAGTGTTCACAGACAAGGTCAGCTTCCAGACTGCAGCACTGGGCAGCACAGCATGGGGAAGAGGTGAGCAGCCCTCAGTGGTGAAAGAACAGATTAAGGACTATTTTGAAAAGCTGGACATTCACAAGTCCAGAAGGCTGGATTCAATGCATCCGAGGGTGCTGAGGGAACTGGCTGATGTGATTGCAGAGCCATTGTCTTTGAAAACTCGTGGCAACCAGGGGAGGTCCCGGACAAATGGAAAAAGGCAAATATAGGGCCCATCTTTAGAAAAGGGAAGAAGAAGAAACCAGGGAACTACAGACTGGTCAGCCTCACCTCAGTCCCTGGAAAAATCATGGAGCAGGTCCTCAAGGAATCAACATGAATTCACCATGGGCAAGTCATGCCTGACCAACCTGACTGCCTTCTACGATGAGATAACTGGCTCTGTGGATATGGGGAAAGCAGTTGATGTGATATACTTTGACTTCAGCAAAGCTTTTGATACAGTCTCCCACGGTATTCTTGCCAGTAATTTAAAAAAAGTATGGATTGGATGAATGGATTATAAAGTAGATAGAAAGCTGTCTAGATCATTGAGCTCAGTGGGTAGTGATCAATGGCTTGATCTCTAGTTGGCAGATGTTATCAACTGGAGTTCCCAGGGGCAGGTCCTGGGGCCGGTTTTGTTGAATATCTTCATTAATGATCTGGATGATGGGATAGATTGCACCTTCAGCAAGTTCATGGATGACACTAAGCTGGGGGGAGAGGTAGATATGCTGGAGTGTAGGGATAGGGTCCAGAGTGATCTAGACAATTGAAGGATTGGGCCAAAAGAAATCTGATGAGGATCAACACGGAGAAGTGCAGAGTTCTGTACTTAGGATGGAAGAATCCCATGCACTGCTACAGGCTGGGACTGACTGGCTAAGCAGCAGTTATTCAGAAAAGGACCAAGGGATTACAGTGAACAAGATGCTGGATATGAGTCAACAGTGTGCCCTGTGTTGCCAAGAAGGCTAATGTCATATTAAGCTGCATTAGTAGAAGCATTACCAGCAGATCGAGGGAAGTGATTTTCCCCCCATATTTGGCACTGGTGAGGCCACATCTGAAGTACCGCATCCAGTTTTGGGCCCCCCCACTACAGAAAGGATGTGGATAAATTGAAAGAGTCTAGCAGAGGGCAACAAAAATGATTAGGGCGCTGGGCACGTGACTTATGTGGAGAGGCTGAGGGAACTGGGCTTATTTAGTCTGCAGAAAAGAAGAGTGAGGGGGGATTTGATAGCAGCCTTCAACCACCTGAAGGGGGGATTCCAAAGAGGATGGGGCAAGCCTGTTCTCAGTGGTGGCTGATGACAGAACAAGAAGCAATGGTCTCAAGTTGCAGTGTGAGAGGTCTAGGTTGGATATTAGGAAAAACAATTTCCCTAGGAGGGTGGTGAAGCACTGGACTGGGTTACTTAGGAAAGTGGTAAAATCTCAATCCTTAGAGGTTTTTAAGGCCCGGTTTAACAAGGCCCTGGCTGGGATGATTTATTTGGGTTGGTCCTGCGTTGAGCAGGGGGTTGGACTAGATGACCTCCTGAGGTCTCTTCCAACCCTAATCTTCTATGATTCTTTGAATTGCACTTTAAATATATATTAGGTTTTACAGATGATTTTAGGACTTGAAACACCTTCCACTGTATAACACTAGTAATACTTTGCAAAAAACCCTGGTACTTCCAGCCCAGGTAATTTTTCCCACTACTATATGATTTATTAAAGAAAGAATTGTAAGGGTTTTTTGTTTTTTTTTTTTTTGCAAAGGACCACTTACTGAAACAAAAACAAATCTACTCATAGGCTGGGAATTTGCTGCTTTATTTACCTGAATCATAACTGCACAGGGGAAGTAAGGGAGAGGTGGAGCATGACTCCATCCCATAACACTCTGGGTAACCCAGTTAACCCTATCACGATGATAGGTTTGAATTGTGCAACCCTTACATTGGTGTGCGCTTATTCACACAAGTTATACCACTGAAGTCGCTGAGACTACTTGTGGACCAGATCTATCTTGAGTTCTTATCTAACCCCTCATTACTTGAACATGTAACACATAACAATCTTTTGCATTTATCTTCACAACACCCCAGTAAGATAGGAAAGATTATTCAAATTTTACAGATGGGAAACTGAGGCACAGAGCAACACTAAGGATTGCATGCACCAAAGGAGTTAGTCGCCTATGGTCCAGTGTACCAGTTTTGGATTTGAACAAGGATCAGCCACCTCTCAGGGAGTGCTTTAACCCTTGGGCTATGGGATATTCTGATGTGCAAGGAGTATTTCCTCTCTCTTTCCTGTTGAAACTGTTGAACTCTGGCTTAATAAGAACAGCCATACTGGGTCAGACTGCAGGTCCATCTAGCCCAGGATCCTTTCTTCTGACAGTGGCCAATGACAGGTGCCCCAGAGGCAATGAACAGAATAGGGAATCATCAAGTGATCTATCCCATCTCCCATTCCCAGCTTTTGGCAAACAGAGGCTAAGGACAGCATCCCTGCCCATCTTGGCTAATAGCTATTGATGGACCTATCTTCCATGAACTTATCCAGTTCTTTTTTGGACCCTGTTATAGTCTTGGCCTTCACAACATCCTCTGGCAAGGAGTTCCCACAGGTTGACTGAAGCTGTGGTTAAGAACTTACTAGCATAACAACCATAACGTACAGCTGTACCAGGTCAGATCAAAGATCCATCTACCCCAGTATCTGTCACCAGGCCAATGCCAAGTGCCCAGAGGGGTGAAGCTAACAGGCAATGATCAAGTGATCTCTCTTCCTGCCATCCATCTCCATCCTCTGATGTATAGAGGCTAGGGACACATTCTTTACCCTTCCTGGCTAATAGCCATTTAGAACTTAGCCACCATGAATTTATCCAGTCTGTCTTTAAACATTGTTATAGTCCCCGCTTCACACTCCTCAGGTAAGCAATTCCACAGCTGACTGTGCGCTGTGTGAAGAAGACTTCCTTTTATTTGTTTTAAACCTGCTATCTATTAATTTCATTTGGTGCCCTAGTTCTTGTATTATGGGAATAAGTAAATAACTTTTCTCTTATCCTTTTCCACATCACTCATTGGTTTTTATAACCTCTATCATATTCCCCCTATAGTATCCTCTTTTCAAGCTGAAGAGCCACCCTCTTTAATCTTCCTCATATGGGACCCTCTTCTTTTTATTTGTTTTAAACCTGCTGCCTATTAATTGCATTTTGGTGACCCTAGTTCTTGTGTTATGAGAAGCAGTAACACAACACTTCTTATTTACTTTTCTCCACACCAGTCATGATGGTTTAAGACCTCTATCGTATCCCCCCTTAGTCGTCTCTTTTCCAAGCTGAAAAGTCCCAGTCTTATTAATCTCTTCTCATATGGCAGCCATTCCATACCCCTAATCATTTTTGTTGCCCTTTTCTGAATCTTTTTCCAATTCCAATATATATTTTTGAGACGGGGTGACTACATCTGCATGTCGTATTCAAGATGTGGTCATACCATGGATTTATACAGAGCCAATATGATATTTTCTGCCTTATTATCTGTCCCTTTCTTAATGATTCCCAACATCCCGTGAGCTTTTTTGACCGCCGCTGCACATAGAGTGGATGTTTTCAGAGAACTATCCACAATGACTCCAAGATCGCTTTCTTGAGTGGTAACAGGTAATTTAGACCCCCATAATTTTATAGGTATAGTTGGGATTATGTTTTCCATTGTGCATTACTTTGCATTTATTAACACTGATTTTCATCTGTCCTTTTGTTGCCCAGTCACTCAGTTTTGAGAGATCCTTTTGTAGCTCTTCAGTCTGCCTGGGACTTCACTATCTTGTGTAGTTTTATATCATCTGCAAATTTTGCCACCTACTTTTTAGCCCTTTTTCCAGATCATTTATGAACATGTTAAATAAGACTGGGCCCAGTACAAGCCCCTGGAAGACTCAGTTATGTATCTCTCTCCATTCTGAAAACTGACCATTTATTCTTACCCTTTGTTTCCTGTCTTTTAACCAATTATCAATCCATGAGAGAACCTTCCCAATGACTGCTTGCTTTGCTTAAGAACCTTTGGTGAGGGACCTTATCAAAGGCTTTCTGAAAATCTAAGTATACTATATCCACTGGATCCCCCTTGTCCACATGCTTGTTGACCCCCTCAAAGAATTCTAGCATATTGGTAAGTGTAATGAGGCAGCTTCCCCACTCCAATAGACAGAGGTTAAAAGCAGCCAAGCTAGACTGATGGGGAAAGCAGCCACAGCTATGGCCAGCTCAGTCAGTGCTCAGCTGGCCCTTATAAGAGGGCTCAGGGCCAGGAACTGAAAACATCTCTCTCCAGCCTTGGAGGGAGAAGGACCTGGCTGCCTGGGATCTCAGAGGGCAGGGCAGGGCAAGGCAAAGGCAAAAGGAGATGGGGAGCTCTGGCCTAGCAACTCCCCAGGCTGCAGGCTTTGGGGAAAAGCCAAAACAGATATGGGGGTTGCAGAGGCAGCTGGTCTGACCCTCCCGTCCCTTGCCAGTGATGAGTGATTTATAGACTGAAGTCTGCCCCAGTGAGCGGGAGCTAGAGGATGACTGGCAGTAGTCACTGAGGCACAGTGGGGCTAGAGGGTTGAGAGCTCCCTGGGGAGAGGAGACCCAGAGTGTGGGGTACTGAGGCAGAATCCTAGGGTAAAGGGAACTGGGGTCTGGGAGGGACATGGGACCAGCAGCAGGTGAACCACCAGCCAGAAGAGGGTGCTCTGAGCTGGAATCAAGCTAATTCCCAAGATGACCAGCAGGAGGTGCTGCACCAGTGAGTCATCACTTTGCTACAGTGAGGCATGATTTCCCTTTACAAAAAACATGTTGACTATTCCTCAACAAATTATGTTCATTTGCATCTGACAACTTTGTTCTTTACTACAATTTCAACCAGTTTGCCTGGTACTGAAGTCAGACTTACTGGCCTGTAATTGCTGGGGTCACCTCTGGCGCCCTTTAAAAAAATCGGCATCACATTAGCTATGCTCCAGCCATTTGGTACAGAAGCTGATGTAAATGATACATTACAGACTATAGTTAGTAGACCTGCAATTTCACATTTGAGTTCCTTCAGAACTCTTGGGTGAATACTGTCTGGTCCTGGGGACTTATTACTGTTTATCAATTTGATACAAAACTTCCTCTAATGGCACCTCAATCTGGGACAGTTCCTCAGATTTCTCATCTAAAGGAATGGTTCAGGTTTTGGAATCTCCCTCACGACCTCAACCGTGAAGACTGATGCAAAGAATTCTCCACAATGGGCTTATCGTTCTGGAGTGCTCTTTTAGCATCTCAATTGTCCAGGGGCCCCACTGGCTGTTTAGCAGGCTTCCTGCTTCTAATGTACTTAAAACAATTTTTGCTATAATTTGAGTCTTTGGCTAGCTGTTCTTCAAATTGTTTTTGTCCTTCCTAATTATATTTGTACACTTCATTTGCCAGCATTTATGCTCCTTTCTATTTTCTGCAGTAGGATTTAACTTCCACTTTTTAAAAGATGCCTTTTGCTGCTGCTTTTACTAAATCAAGAATTGCCTCTCCTCTTGTGGGTTCCAGGACTAGCTACTCCAAGAAGCAGTTGTTTAAGGTGTCAAGAAACTTGATCTCTGCACCCCATCCTGAGGTGATATGTACCCAGTCAATACGGGGATAGTTGAAATCCCCTGTTATTATTGAAGTCTTTTGTTTTAATAGCCTCTCTAATCTTCCTGAGCATTTCACAGTCACTATCGCCATCCTGGTCAGGTTTTTCAGTAATATATCCCTGGTAATATATTCTTATTATTCAAGCATGGAATTACTATCCATTAACATTCTATGGTAGTTTGATTCATTTAAGATTTTTTACTTCATTTGATTCTACGCTTTCTTTCACATATAGTGTCATTCCCTCACGAGCATGACCTGTTCTGCCCTTCCAATATATACTGTACCCCAGTATTACTGTGTCCCATTGATTATCCTCATTCCACCAAGTTTCTGTGATGCCTATCATATCAATATCCTCATTTAATATCAGGCACTCTAGTTCATCCATCCTGTTATTTAGACTTGTAGCATTGGTGTATATAAGCACTTTAAAAACTTGTCATTTTTTTTACCCATTACATGATGTAATTGAATGAGACTTTTTTTTCATTTGACTGTTTCTCATCAGATCCTACCTGTATTTTATCATCTTCCATCTTCTCCTCCTTACTAGGACATAGAGAATCTTCATTACTAGATCCTCCCCTAATGCATGTCTCTAAAACACATGCTCATCCGCACCTGTCGGCTTTCCCCCAGCCTTTAGTTTAAAACTGCTCTACAATCTTTTTAATTGTAAGTGCCAGCAATCTTGTTCTGTTTTATTTTAGGTAGAGCCTATCCTTTCTGTATAGGCTCCTCCTCTCCCAAAAGTTTCCCCAGTTCCTAATAAATCTAACCCCCTGCTCCCTACACCATCTCATCCATACAGAGAGACCCATCAGTCTTGCCTGTGTAAGTAAGCCTGTGTGTGGAATTGGAAACATTTCAGAGAATGCTACAATGGAGGTCCTGGACTTCAATCTCTTACCTAGCAGCTTAAATATGGCCTCCATGACGTCTCTCCTATCCTTCCCAATGTCACTGGTGTCAATGACACATAACCGGTGCTGTTATACCACAATCACCGGTTCCTCTCCAGCACTATACATAAGTCTATCTAGATGTCTTGAGAGATACTTCACACCAGGCAGGCAAGTCACCAGGCAGTTCTCCTGGTCATTGCAAACCCAGCTATCTATGTTTCTAATGATCGAATTGCCCATTACTAAAATCTATGTCTTCCTAATAACTGGAGTTCCCTCCCCCAGAGAGGTATCCTCAGTGAGAGAGGATACCACAACATCATCTGGAAGGAGAATCACAACTATGAGATTGTTTCCCTCTGCTCCAGTTGGAAGTTCTCCTTCCCTGAGGCTTTCATCCTCCTCAACAACACAGAAGCTGTGTCCTGGAAAGTCTCATCTATGTACCTCTCTGTCTCCCTTAGCTCCTCCAGCTCAGCCACCCTGGTCTCCAAAGCCCATACACAGTCTCTGAGGGCCAGGAGCTCCTTGCACTGGATGTACACATATGCCACCTGCTCATGCTGCATTGGGTGCAATAAACTAGGTAGCCACCACTCTGCTGCTGGACTTCTGCCTGCATTCTCTATTTACTCCTGCAGCTGGTTCTTTTATTGTTTTGTTTTTATGAGGGGTGTTTTTTGGCTTATGTTTAAAGAAGTTTAAAGAATATTAAGTGTATGTAGCCTCTGTTCCCACTCCCTCTGGAGAAGTCCCTCACAAAACTCCCCTATTAGCCGCTCCTGTTCGGTAGCTCCTCTGGTTGCTGAGGAGCAGGCTTTTTAAAGTCCTGGTCTTCCTGAGTAGCCCCGCCTGCTGGTTAAGGGTGATGGGCACTAAAAGGCTTAGGGATCACAGCCTCGTTAAAAAGCTTTTAGTTCTCAGACTTACCTAGCAGGCCACTAGGCTCAGCACCCACACGATCAGCACACTTAATAATTAGCATTGGCTGGGCCAGAGAGAACGATAGTGAAAACACAAGCATAAGCATGAAAATGACTCTCTAGCCTGGTGGTTAGAGTAATCACCCAGGATGTGGGAGACCCACAAGCCAGTGCCTCTGCACTCATGATTTTTTAGTTACTTATACAGAGTGAAACAGCTTCCACAGGAGACACTGAGAGAGGCCCCCCTACATATGCATCTGAATATCCTATAGCCCTGGGTGCCAAACTTACCGACCCATAAGCCACATACAATAATTTTCAAAAATTTGAGAGCCAGCCATGCCTGCTGGAACTAGGGCTTCAGCCTTGCAGCAGGGTGATGGGGATAGGGTCTTCTGCCCTGAGGGGAGTGGGATCTCACAGCTTCAGCACAGTGGCAGGCGCCTGCCAGGGCTCAGGGCTTCAGCCCTACTCCTGCAAGAATGTTGAAACAACTTGTATAGTGGGGGTGCTGAGAGCCATTGAGCCAAACTGTAAATTCTGTATATGATGGAAACCACTTCAAGCTAAGGGGTGCAGCAGCACCCCTAGTTCTAGCACCTATATATTCCTGCTAAAGCCCTCAACCCCAGCAGGTATGCCCTGTGGGGCTGAATTCCCAGGCCCCAGCAGATGCCTCCTGTAGGGCTGAAGACCCTACACCCACCCCTTTCCCACTGGGAAGAAGCCCATAGCCCCACCACACTGCTGCAGGGCAGAAGCTGTGAGCAACCCCCACCCCTAGTCTGGTAGGTAAAAATGTAGGGGAGGCATGAGGGGCTGTAACTTAAGCTGAACTTTAACAGAGACACATAGGGCTCATGAGCCACAGTTTGGCCACCTCTGCTATACCCAATGGCTAGAGCACCCAACTGAGAGGTAGCAGATCCCTGTTTAAATCTCTTCTCTCTCTCAGATGGAGGGGATCCTTGAACTGGAGGATCTCCCACATTCCAGCTGAGTACCCTAGCCACTGGGCTAAAGGTTAAGAGGGATGTCTGCTTCCCCTGTTCCCTTGGTAAAACAGCGAGAATTCGTTCAAAGAATTGCTAGACACCTATCTCTGCTATTTCCAGAGAGGGGTGGAGCTGAGCACACACCACAGTGATCAGTATCTCCCATTGGCTACCTAGGGCTAACCACAATTTGAAGACTTCAATAACTCAGACATAGGTTAGAGGTTTGTTATAGAAGTGAATGGGTAGGGTTCTGTGGCCTGCTTTGTGCAGGAGGTCAGACTAGATGATCATATTGGTCCCTTCTGACCTATGAATCTATGAGTATTGTTTTTTGTGAATTACTCTCTAAGGCACCTAGCTCTCCCCATTCATTGTACAGGGAACCTGAGCACGTAACTCGAGCTTTGTGAACCCCAATGATTTTCTAGGTATTGTGACAGACCTAGCTACTTCTGTGCATCCAGGCCTAAGTGACTTCCCCAGGGTCGCGCAGGAAGTCCGCAGTGGCAGAAGAAAGTGAACCCAAGTCTCCTAACTCTTGGACTGGGGCCCTAACCACTAGACTATCCTTTTTCCAAGTAACCAATACCTTCTTCCCCAGGCTGTCCTGCTAACCGTAGTGAGGGTCTCTGTGGAGTAAGGAACTATTTAGCACAAGTAAGAGCATCACAATCTGGCCCAATGAGAATTAGGATTGCAGATATGGGCCAAAAGTCCTCTGATATGAGATAGTAAAAATGAGTTTAGTGGAGACACATTGAAATAAGTCTTCATCTTACATTTGGAGTGACCCTACTTATATAAGAAGTCTGGTTGTAAGCTGGAGAAAAATCATTGGGAACAATTCTCCGCATAGTAAAATACTGTTCTGACATAATGAACTCAGCCTTTAGCGTAGCAACGTTCTGTGTGTGCTGCTGCAAGGCTTATTAGAATTCCAGTGAACAAGCTGCTACAATTATGATTTGATTTTAATTAGTTTAGATATTAGCAGAATAAGCCCCAGCAGCCTTTAAATGTCACTGAGTTTCCCAGAAGGCCAAGGGTGTCTCAGCCATCTTCCTTGATTTGTCCAAAGGGCCTCAGGGAAACCAAGAAAAAGCCAAGAAATATCAAAGACTCCAGTATACTGTGGTCACCCACACTAATCAGCACTGGATCTGTTAAGTGTCTCTTTGACTTACATTACCAAACCTTTTAAAAGAACTGTATTTTCATAATTTCCTGAAATTACCCACTAAGGGCCTATATAACATTTAGCACAGCACTATAGACCCTGCAATGGGGTTCATCAATCAATCAAAACAGAGCACAATGCGTGTGTTATGTTACTTCATAGAAACTCTGTTGTTCTGGAGGACTTTTCAGAACACAATGGGGTAAGCCACAGAGGCAATAATTAGTTGGGAGGAAGGTGAATGCTGCTGTTTTGTTCTGATTGCAGAACAGGTTTTTGTTAGCTGTGAAGTACTTCCAGTGCTTTTATGAGGTTTGGAGAGTGTTTGGGGATTGAAACCCAAAGGCCTTGAACATTGTTTTAAATGTTAAAACAAGAAGAAGGGAATGAAGAGTTAAAAAAGCCCAGCAAAAACATTGCAGAGCACAGATTAGAGTCTACGCTACGTAGAATGCTGCTTTTACAGTTACAAAGTTAAGCCTTGCTGTTGCAAGGAGGAAGGATGGTCCAATGGTTAGGCCACTAGCCTAGGACTTGGGATGCCTGTTTTCAACCTCCTGCTCCTCCACAGGCTTCCCATGTGACCTTTGGTTAGTCATTTAATCTCTCTGTGATTCAATTCCCGCTCTGTAAAATGAGGATAATAATACTGCCCTACCTCACAGTGTTGTTGTGAGGATAAACACCTAATCTTAAAAACTCTGAGGTGTTCACATACAATGGTAATGTGTGCATGGACGTACCTTAGATAGAGAAAAAGACAATGAGTTCTGTGAAGGGTGGGGGGCTTGCCTGTCTACAGTCTTGTTGACTTTTGCGCAGCAGTTTGCCTGCATGAAGCTAATTTCAAGATCAGGACCTTCATGGATGGGATGATGGGAATGCAACACATGGGGTTATTCCATGCATTTAGTTCTTAGGCAGAACTCCGCACTGATTTCAGAAAGCTCAGCAAATGGTACTTTATAATGTGGTCCTTGGATTTCAGTAAAGACTCTTGAAGGCTGTTGCCCTGGAAGTGAGTAGCATATGGGCATGAGGAGGTAAGAGGGGATGAAAAGCTGCAGCAAGATTGGCAACAGCAGGTGAAGGAGAGAGGAATACTTGACCTGGTATTTCTCTCCCCTGCTCTGTTTCCTGGTGGGATTTAATGGCTACAGATTTTTTTTTCTTAACCTGTGGAATGCAACCCAGCCAGTGCCCCCTTGTGGCCCAACTGTGGCTCTCAACTCATGGGTTGAGAAATCATGGACTAGATGATTCAGCAGGAGGTCTTTTGCTTCCTGTGTTACAAAGATTCTTTCAGTTAGGCTTCAGTGTGGGTGACCTGGTTGAGAAATAAAATAGACCCCTCCAAACCTAGACAAGCTCTAGAACCAAACCAGAAATGAACTTTCAGAGGCTTATTGTAGGGTTAACTTCCCTCCCTTTATCCCATTATTTTACATTTTTTGGAGCCTCTTCCCAGCTGGGACTGGCAGTGAAAGAGCAGACATTGTCTATTCTCCTGTTATTTTTGACCCAACTAGAAACAGAAGGTACCAGAAACCTTTAAACTTCCTGTGAACCTTCCAGCCCAACTTTGTCAAGAAAGTCCAAGATTAGGTTCTCAATATTTTCATGTTCATTTAAACTGAACACTACTCTGAACATTGTGAAGTATTTCCACCACTAGTTAGAAAACCCAGTGCTTCCTCACACCAGCTTCTGCTGAATTACAATTTGTATGAAAGATGGAGGTATCTGTCTGTAAGTGGCCCAACAAATACATTGTAATATGTGGATTTTCAGGTCCTGAAGTGATGGCATCAAGATAATGGAGCGGGCACGGCTGGTATGGAACTTAATTAATAAAATATGAAAGGAATGTAATATAATTAATGCTAATCAACATAGGTTTGTAGAAAACAGATCCTGTGAAACTAACTTAATATCTTTTTTTATGAGGTTACAGGTTTGGTTGATCATGGTAATAGTATTGATGTAATATTCTTAGACTAATGTGAGGCATTTGACGTGGTACAACATGATATTCTGATTTAAAAAAAAACTATAAATATAAAAATTTAATATGGCACACATTGAATGGATTAAAATCTAGCTAATTGGCAGGGCTCAGAATGCAATTGTAAAGGGGACTCATCATCAAGCAGGCGTGGGACCTAGCATACAGCAAAGCCAGTCTCCTGGCAACCCAAAGAACGTAGCTGTTCATTGCTTTCCTAGCCCACTTCTTCCTGACCAGTCTCTGACTCCTAGCCAGACCCATCCCTTGGGTACAGTAAATCGGGGCAACTGTCCTGGCTCTGATAAAATTGTGAGGAGGCGAGCAGGGAGGCGAGGCAGGTGGTGGGTGGGCAGGAGGTGTTGATGATGATCCCCCCACCAGGACTTCCCCTTCATCCAGTGCCTCCTGCCTGCCAGCAGGCCCTGCTGATCAGCCCCTCCTTCTCCCTCTCAGTGTCTACCATCTGCCATGGATCAGATGTTTTGCGGTGTTAGGAGGTGCTGGAGGGAGGAGAGAAGAGGAGCAAAGGTGCAGCATGCTCAGGGGAAGAGGTGGGGTGGGAAGAAGGGGGCGGGAGCCTTGGGGGGAAGAGGTGGAGTGGGAACCAGGCCTGGGCAGAGCCAGAGGAGGAACACTTCTTGGCATATTAAAAACTCAGCGCCTACGTCCCAGGCCCCGTACCTCTCTAGGGACAGCCCTGCTCCTAGCTCAGACTCTCAGCTCCACCTTCTGACTACAACTCTGCCTTAGCCTTCAGCTCAGGCTTTGCTTTCTGAATCCTGACTGTGACTCTCCAGTACCCCTTCTGATTGTGACTCTTGTTAACCCTTCAGCTTAGGCTTTGTTCTCTGACTCACAGCTATGACCCTTGGCTTTGATCCTGAACCTGCCCTGTCTGGATTCAGTTCTAATTGGTAGGCCATTGTCATGGTATAATTCCCCACTCTGAACCTTAGCATCCAAAAGATGGGGTACCAGCATGAATTCCTCTAAGCTCAATTACCAGCTTAGAACCTGTAGCGCTGCCACCAACTAGGAATTCCAGTGCCTGGTACACTCTGGTCCGCCCAGAACCTTGCCCGGGGAACCCCAAGACCCAGATCCTCTGGATCTTAACACAAGGAAAGTAAAACCTTTCCCTCACCATTGCCTCTCCCAGGCTTCCCCTCCCTGGGCTTAGCCTGGAAAAAGATTCACCTGTTTATTCAAACTCCTTGATCTTAACAGAGAGGAAATGCCGTTCCCTCTCCCTTCTCTCTCTTCTCCCAGACTCTCCCTGACAGAGACAGTAATCCTAACACAGAGAGAAATTAGCCTTTCTCCCCACAAATTCCTGGTGAATCAGACCGTCCATGGGTCTCACACCAGAATAAAAAAACAATCAGGTTCTTAAACAAGAAATTTTAATTAAAGAGAGAAAAACAGTAAAAATTATCTTTGTAAATTAAAATAGAATTAGATAACAGGGTCTTTCAGCTTAGACACTGGGAATACCCTCCCAGCCTAAGTATACAAGTACAAATTAAAATCCTTCCAGCCAATACACTTTGACTCCCAGCCAAATGCACATTTGCAAATAAAGAAAACAAACATAAGCCTAATTATCTATCTAGTACTCACTATTTGAAATATTAAAGAACTGTCAGGGAGATTGAGAGAAACCCTGGTTGCACGTCTGTCCCTCTGACCCAGAGAGAACAACAACCAAACTAACAGCACACACAAAGCCTTCCCTCCCTCAAGATTTGAAAGTATCCTGTCCCTCATTGGCCTTCTGGTCAGGAAGCAGGCTTACTGAACTTGTTAACCCTTTACAGGCAAAGAGATATAAAGTACTTCTGTTCTATTAACTCCTACTATCTGTTTATGACAGCCAGACTCTTGGTCCAATCACTAGGCCAGACTGCCCACAACTCAGTCTCTGGTAGGAACAAGCTAGAAATATACATTTTAATATGGCTAAATGTATACATCTAGGACAAAGAACATAGGCTGTATTCACAGGATGGGAGACTCTATCCTGGGAATCAGTGACTCTGAAAAAGATTTGGGAGTCCTGGTAGCTAATCAGCTAAACACGAGCTCCCAGTGCAATGTCATAGCCAAAAGGGCTAATGCGATTTTTGGATGGATAAACAGAGGAATGTTGAGTAGGAGTAAAGAGGTTATTTCACCTTTGTATTTGACGCTAGTGTGGCTACTGCTGGAATATTGTGTCCATTCCTGGTGCCCACAATTCAAAAGGAATTTTGATAAATTGGAGAGGGTTCTCACAAGAGCCACTTACTCATGATGCAAGTGAGTGGAGAATTGTACTGTGCCATTTAAGAACTGGCACCACTTCTGGGCTGAGGCTGAGTTTAATTAGTTATGCATAATTGTCACTGACACAGCCCCTGGCCTTTACACAACACTACTCCATTTTATTTCCTAACACTCTGATGGGACTCCCTCTTTATTTGCACATGTGGGCTAGATTTTGGCTCTAGGCACAACACAGCTGACCAAGGATTAGTGCATAAACTTCACCCCAAGGAGCTCAAGGAGGCATAGTGTCTCTGAGACACCAGTTTCACAGTCTGCTTTTTTCCTAGTTCCAACATGTGTGTAAATGTGTTAAGGTACTTCTGGCCCATGCCAGAAGTATAGTTAGTACCATACTGGCCATCAAGTGAAGCCAAAGCACTTCCCATTCTTGGCCTCTCTCATAAACACCCCACCCCTCTCCGACCTCCTGCTCTGGGCTAGTGGAATAAATGGGTGCATGGCTCAGGTCCAATGTCTGAAGAGCTTGTTTAGAAATTGTAAGAACAGTTCTTGCATCCTTGTGCTGATGCATAGTCTATGTCACAATGGATCTCTATGTGCCTACAGAAGAAATGCCCCCCTAGGACACAAGTCAATGGGGCTCATGTTGCTAGAATTAACATTCACTTTGGAAGAGGATCATACTCAAGTTTCAGTCAAGAATGTTTTCCTGTTGAAGCTACAGAATCTGTGTGACATGCTTATGTAACACGAAGAAAGTCTTCAACACAACTCTTTCTTCTCTTGCTCTTTTCAGTCACACTCAGCTTTTGTCTGGGTGAAGGTATTTGAGAGAGAAAGGGAAACCAAATTATGTTACATTAAAGGGCCTATCACTGACAGTGCTTTATATTTAATTACAGCTTTGATTCCTGTTTGAAAATAGCTATAAGGCATCTTATTGTTTACAGTTACCTCTGTCTCATTAACAGCAGGAAAACATTCACATTTTTATCTTGGCAATGTTAAACATTCGACTTGTGATGGTTCATGAAACCTCTTGGATAACTTGGTTTCCTAGTGACTGACAGAGGAAAGATCATGTGTTTTGTCTCACTGTTGATAACGTCTGGCAATTCTCAAATTTTGATGCACAGTGAAATTCTCTCTCTTTTCAATGACAGTTCAGTCATGTTATGGAGCAAAACTTAGGGCTTGTCTACACAGTGCTTTAGTCCATACCAGCAGGGGTGTAAATTTTTTTAATGCACACCAGTATGCCATACACTAAGGTTATGTCTACACTACCCGCCGGATTGGCGGGTAGTGATCTATTTATTGGTGATCGACGTATCGCGTCTTGTCTAGACTAGATACATCGATCCCCGAACGTGCTTCCTGAATGCGCTCGACTCCGGAACTCCACCAGGGTGAGAGGCAGAAACAGAATCGACAGGGGAGCGGCAGCCATCGATCCCACACCACGAGGACGTGAAGTAAGTCAATCTAAGTTGATCTAAGATACGTCAACTTCAGCTACGCTAGTCTCATAGCTGAAGTTGCGTATCTTAGATCAGTTCCCCCCCAGGGGCTGTGTCAGTGACAATTATGCATAACTAATTAAACTCAGCCTCAGCCTAGAAACAAAGTGGGAAGAAGAAGCCAGAGAGTGGAAGGAGAGGGGTAGCTCTCCCCTCCTGGCTGCAAGAAAGAGAAGCCCCTAAGGCTGGAACCCCTAGCAATATGTGGTGAGAGGTTGTGGGTTTGCACTGTGTAAATAAACTGCTCTGGTGACTGCTAAGCCAGAAGGTCTCAGGGATTTTTGGAGCAGAGAAGAGGCAGGACCAAGGGGAGACCTGCTACGCCCTGTTACACTGGTACACAGGCATAAGTACCTAAAATTCTCCTATAAACACAAATAGCAACCTAAAAATTCACCTACAACCACTTTCCATGTAAAATGAATCTGTTAATTTCAGGAGAGGGATACAGTCAAATATTGACACTATATGATGTGACCGTAGGACCTCTTGATGCCCGCTGGCAGAGGGCACAGGGGTACATAATCTTACAAGGATCCCCTGGGTTCACCAAAAGGGGTCATGTAAGTTCATCACTGAAAGCATGTGTTACACAGATCGTCATAATAATTGTGAAATATATGTGCAGATAACATGTAAGGAGTTATGTATGTATACTGATAATTACATTTGTAAGGCCTTGTAATTAAAGGCAGGTCACTCAGAAGTAGCGTGCATGGAGACAGACTTCTCCAAGCAGGAGGTGGGATACGCTTATCTCCATGGTTGACCATTGTGTATCTTACAATGGAAGTCTATTTGCCTGTTGAGTCAAATGCTAACAAATAAATTTTGAGTGCTGCAGAAAACCAGACAGCAGGGGCTATCCTATTTAGAAGTAAAGACAATGAACTTTTGGAGGTATATCTGTGGGTATGGAGATATACCGCAGAACCTTCAAACTGGGAAAACAAACCACCAGCAGGACTGATCTTACAAAAGGAGGATCTCAGTCACGCTGGATGAAAATGCTGGGGAAAAGGACTTGGGGTAAGCTATCCTGTAGGAAACAGAGAGAATGTCTTGTGAGTTAAGTTTAGTGTCTAGAAAGAGTGTTATGATTTTGTTTTACATGTAACCATTTGTTTCCAATATTCTTTCTTGCTATCATTGGAAGCTCTGTTCTTTGATAATAAACATATTGTTGTTTTCACTATAAATATATCTAAGTGCTGTGTGTTAAGTGGAGTGGAGATCCTTAGTTGTATCCAGTAAACTGGTGTGTTCTATTCCTTTGGGAGTAGAGAATCTTTGAGTTCTGTGAGTGTTCAGCAAATCAGGGTATGGGCACTCCAAAGGGACATGCTGAAGATTCGGGGGTTGGTATCTGCCTATCACTAACCTGAAAAGAGACCACAAGGGTTGCAGTGATCTGGAAGATGGTGCTTGTGTTGCCAGAGGCTGGTGGAGTCAGGGAGCTGATTCACATCAAGAACAGACAAGACTTCTACATGCTCAGGGCAGGTGGTAGCAGGGTTCCTCACAACCCTGTCTACTCCTAGGAAGCGTCACTCGTACAATTTCAATTTTTTAACATAATTGGGACTAGATACTGTAAAGATATAAATTAAATGCTAGTGAACCACATGTACCCCCTCAGCTATCATTAACTGGCTGCTTTCTCATAGTTATAGCCATGAAAATGGGTCCTGAGGAGAGGTTATTGATCTTGTGGATTAGTTCAGAGAAATCCTGATGTGTAAAGGGGGAGCATGGAAGAAGGCATGGAGATGTTTGTGTGATGAACTGAGGAAAGGGCAGACAAAGCCGGCCTCGTAGGGAGAGTGTAGGAGGCAGGGGTGACAATGCAAGAGACAAGAGCAGACAAATAGAGAGGATCAGAGTTAAAAGGCCTTAAAGGAGAGAATAAGAATGTTGAACCAGATGCAGAGGAAGCCAATGGAGGAATTCAGAGAGTGGGGTGATGTGGTCAGAATGAGGATCAAGCAAGAATACTTTAGCAATGTGTCAGAGTCTGATCCTGTCCCTACTGAAATCAATGGCAAAACTTACATTGCTTTTTCAAATGCAGAATCAGAGCCTTAATCCCTGTGTGCAGTACATGACTGGGGAATAGATGATGACAACAAATAAACCCTTAATTTGCTCTGCTGAAACATAGGTTTCATGGAAACAATGGGGACACGTTCACTATGTATGAAACACAACACAGGAATCACTCACCAGCATTTATCATAAGATTGACATTCTATTGTTTTGTTTAAAAATCACCTCCTCTAGGAGGCTCAGTAACCAACATTACCAACAGAAGGGAGAAGCAGGAGAGCTGTGAGGAAGTGGCCCAGGGAAATGTAGCAACTCTGGCAGTGAAAGGTTGTCTGCCAATAACTGCTACTATTAGGGTCCCTGAGCCGAAACCTGGAGTAGAGGGGGGGCCCGGGTTCCCCCCAACCCACCACTACAGGAACATCTCCTGGGAGGGGAAGTCAGGCCCCTGTCAGGACAGGAGGCTGAACAGAGACTGTGGGACTTCTCTCGCCAACCTCCTTGCAGGCCTATGATGAAAAGGGTTCAGTAGACTGTAACCCTGGCCCTAGAGAGAGAAGGGCTACGTGGAGGGTCACGGTGAGCCACTGAGGCTAGCATACACAGCCTAGAAGTGCAGGACCCACGGGAGCAAGGTCAGAGCTCTGCCACATAACTTATTCAGTAAATAGTTCTGAAAATAATTTTCACTCTCTATTGGTTTTGAGCAATTTATCCTGATTCCTAATTCAAGCTGTGCAGGTTAGATTTGATTAGGCCCATGTGTCCCATTGTGTTACTTATTTGCCCTGAGTGTGTGAGCATAACTCTGTGAATAGTCTGCAACAGTCCTATAAAAATGGCTACTGCAACAAATGTTCTTGCCAACAAACTCGTATTCTAGAATACTGGTGGCAACCAAGCACAAAGAGATGCAAGCAGAAGATTAAATAACTTTCAAATGAATATTGGTTGACTTTTTTGTCTATAATGTTGCCCAAAATCATGATATCTGAGCACTTTCTCAAGGAAATTCCTAGTTGGATGTTAATACATACAACATCCAAACTATATTGATGATTTTCCCCCCCAAGGACCACATAGCCTCAAATTGAGAGAGTAGACTAAGCCTATGTCTATACTTGGAGTGATTCCCAGCTTGAGCAGACATACTTGCACTAGCTCTCATTGAGCTAGTATGCTAAAAATAGTAGCATAGCAACAGCTGCAGTGAGGATCAGCACAGGCTAGCCTCCCTGAGTATAAACCAGCCCATACCATGTGGATACATGCAGGGGGCACCAAGACTATGCCAACACTCACTGCTGCCATACTACCATGTCTACATTACTATTTTTAGCATGCTAGCTTGCAAGTATGTCTGCTCAAACTGGGAATAACATCTCCAGTTCCAAAAGTAGATGTAGCCTCAGGGTATGACTTCACTGCAAAAAAGGGTGTCGACTTAACTCAGGTTAGCTAACTTGGTTAAGAGCCTGCGGTTGAACTTGACCTGGTAACTAGAGTTAAAAGCCAAGTTGCTGTGTCTTCACTGCTATTTTAACCAAGTTAGCAAACTGGGATTAGGTAACTTGTGTAAAGAACACACTTTTTTTCCCCAGTGATGACACTTGGGGACATCAGACATTTGGGAACATGCTTTCTTAATGCTTCAGGTTTTCCTTCTGCTTTTTTACCTTCCTGCTTTCAGGCTGACATGGGACCTAATACTGCTGCCAATGAAGATCTGGAAGAATAAACCAGTTTTGAAGTTCAGAATTATCTACTACAAATCCCACTTAAAAACTAAAGAGGAGATATTTGAGAGGATATTTTTATTAGTGGAAGAGAGGAGAAACTTAAATGAACAATTCCTGATGGGAATTCCACCTTTAATTCAGCTACTATTTAGCCAGTATAAATCTCTTCTGATTAAAGATAATTCCTGCATTTTAGAGATCAAAGTCTTGCTGACTGCTTGATTGGTTTTTAAGTTCTGATTTTATACTCTACTAAACTATACACTGTGGGGGGAGAATGAATCAGTATTTGCTGTACTTTAACAATGAAGACTAACTATTTCCTATTACAAGAGATCTCCTATTGTGATGCATTCATAATAGAAAAGATAAGTCAGTGATGGAGATACTATGGTAAAAGTTTTCAAGGGTCACTATTTTATCAGGTCACCCTTCTGTTTCTGTCTTCCTCTGCATTCACAGTTATGGAGACTCTGATAACATATTGTTATTCACAGTGTTGTGAGATCTCTTTTAGGATTGACTCTAAGAGTCTAGCTGTCTCTCCTTGGCCTTCCTTCCTCTTTCTTTTCTACTTTCTGGGCTAATGGGATAGTGAGCCTTGTAGCTCTCAACAGCCTATCCCCAATCTATCAGTTAGGCATGGCTATCAGAGTCAGGTTTACTCCCAGGCAACTAACTGGAATTGTAGTGACCGAAGTGCGAGTTCCGCTGCTGTTGCCCAGCACTCTGTCACACAGTAACTACATGTATGTGGGGCAGGGGGGACTCCATTTTTTGGGCTCTCAACTTGAGACCAGTCAGCATTAACTTGACCACCCAATCAAGATCATCGGTGATGTCACCTACCTCAGTTCTGTAGGTTGGTTTAAAACAAATACAAGGAAGTTCTTCACGCAGCGCACAGTCAACTTGTGGAACTCCTAACCTGAGGAGATTGTGAAGCCTAGGACTATAACAGCATTTAAAAGAGAACTGGATAAATTCATGGTGGTTAAGTCCATAAATGCCTATTAGCCAGGATGGGTAAGGAATGGTGTCCCTAGCCTCTGTTTGTCAGAGGGTGGAGACAGATGGCAGGAGAGAGATCACTTGATCATTACATGTTAGGTCCACTCCCTCTGGGGCACCTGGCACTGGCCACTGTCAGTGGACAGGATACTGGGCTAGATGGACCTTTGGTCTGACCTGGTACGGCCGTTCTTTTGTTCTTATGATAACACGGGTGGCACTGAGAAATAACTTGATGCCTGTGCAGCAAAAGTTTCATCAGTAATGAGGTGCTTCATCAAGAACATCTTTCACAAGCAAACACCTTGGTAAGTGGAGAGATTAAGCTGAGGATATACAGTGCTTCGGTGGTCAATATCCTGATTTAGTTCATTGAAACATAGCCCCTCAGTGTCAGGATTGAAAAGAAGATGGATATCACCCAGATGAAGTAGCTCTGAGCGATGGAAAACATCAAATGGTTCAAATTCAAGTTGAATAAAGAAATCCATCTACTAACTAAACAGGTCCCACTCTCTCAGCCCATCTCTCTAAGGGGGCATGGTCATGTGGTCCAAATACCTACTTACTTCTCTGCAAGAATCATCTTCGATTTTGACTTAGTGAAAGCAGGATGGAAAAGGCCCCACAGAAGACCTAAAAATAAACATCTATCCTTACAGGCATGCCACCTCATAGCACACCAGATTTGCTTCAGGACAGAACATCATGGAGGCAAATAATGTTTTTGATTGCCTCTATGCTGTCCACATAGCATGAGTGTAGCAGGGTCTCAGTTGGTCTACACAGCCGCTGGGGGATGGTGGAGAGCTACTGCCTCGCCGAAAGGCCTTGGTCACACCTTTCTGTTGATGGGGAGTTAGTGGAAGCATATATGCCAGCCAGAATTCGTGACATGCCCCTCAGGCAGGGGAGTGCTGGCATGAGTCAGTGGTCTTTATCGGGGTTCTGCCACCTGAGGCAGGGTGGCCAGGGTAGAGGAACGTAGGCCCACCTGACTCCACTGCATTCCAGCCCAGGGCCCTGACAGTGGCAGGAGGAGAGTATCCCGCCACTGGGTCAGCAGGGATCCATCCACAACATGCTGACCAAATACTGGCTCATTGCACTGTCCATTTCTGCCCCTGGGCTACTTCCTACCCAGTCTCTCGAGTGGGTCCCCTGGTTCCTCCAACTCGTCCAGATATTCAGCCACCGGTAGCCCTGGTAGCTCCAGCTCACCTTCAGCATCAGGCTCACTCTGGCTCAGGTCGCTGCCTGGCTCCTCCCGTTCCTCGAGGTACTCTGTGGCTGGCAGTCTTGATAACTCAAGTCATTCCTCAAGGTCAGTTTTCCCCTGGCTCGGCAGCAGGGTCTGCAGGGAACAGCCAGCAGTCTGTATCTGTCTCCCTCCCTGGTGCAGCCCTGACTGGGCTGAGGGCCCTGCCTTTTGTCCATATTCCATCCCTCCCCTTCCAGGGGGTGGAGTAAGCTTGGCCTGGCCCTGACCACTCAGGCCAAGAGAGTGGCTCTTTACCCTCTGGTTGGGAGGGAGGCCACCCTGGCTCCCTACAATGAGAAATAATTAAATTGGGATGCCTGAAAAGGGCCTGATTTTTCAAAGGTCAGGTGCTCAAGACTTCCCAAAAATCAGGCCCCTTTCAGGTGTCTCCTAAAAACAGAGGCACCCAAAACCCCTCACTTTTGAAAATCTTGGCCTATGTTTGTATCATTTTGTCATCCCAATGTGTATATTGTTGGTGTCGAAAAGGACACTCATTCCAAGACTTTTCAATGCCGTTTTCATTACCTTACTATGCTATGTGAATATTTTCAAGTTTTCCCTTTTTCCTTTGTAGCAAAAGTTTTAGGAAGTTTATATAAATTAATAAATTCCTGGGCTCTATGAAGCCAGTCTAGCTTTGAACATGCTTTTATTGATCTTTCAGGTAAATCTACTGTGAATGTTATGAGCCAAGCCCCGATCACCAACTTCAAACAGAATTGGAGGTACCTGTGGAGAGTTACCCTGGCAGACAAGCTTTTACTAAAGCCAGTAGAGCAGAGGTGAGGATAAAAAAGTTGCTTAATTAACATTTCAGATGTATTGTAGGTTGAATGATTTAAGGTAGCTTAAACTATCCCAGCTGTATTCTCAAGGATGCCGTTTTTATATGGTATAGATATTATTCTTGCACTAATAATTGGACACAGTCATATATAGAGCAGTTAAACATCCCTTTTATTTTTCAGATGCCACAGCTAGTTAACTTATCTGAAGATCACAACCTTATTTCCTGCAGTCACTGTAATTGGAAAAGTTGTAGTAGGATTTTAGCCTTTTCTAGCACCATTTCTCATCAGCTTAAGATAAAATAGAGAGAGGATCCTGCATTATATTTTGTGCTGGACTATCCTGTAAAGGCTTGGTCCAAAAGCCATGGAAGTCTATGGAAAGTCTTCCATTGGCTTCACTGGGCTTTGGATCAGACCCTAGAAGAAAAAGCTGGAAAATCCAGAGGATTTTTAAAATGACAAATGTTATTTAGCCATGATTCTAAGGGGCAGATTCTGATACACTTGCTCACATTGAAGAGCACGTTATTCCATTCACTTAAGTGGGAGTACTTTGTACTGGTTGGTGCTACCCAACCTGAGCAAGGCTATTAGAAACTGGTCCCAAGACATGCACCTAACGCATCATCAACAACCACTTTTGTCACTCACTGGGGGGGTCAAAGAGTACTGAGAACAAACTTCCAGCATATTAAAGCTGGAAGATAATGCATTTCTAAATAGCTTCAGGTTTTATACAGTTGCCCATCAACATAGTATATGAGCATCTTCCATGCAAAATTAATAGCACCAACTAGGGTGACCAGATGTCCCGATTTTATAGAGACAGTCCCGATTTTGGGGTCTTTTTATTATATAAGGTCCTATTACCCCCCACCCCCTGTCCCAATTTTTCACACTTGCTGTCTGTTCACCCTAGTACCAACTAAGTTTGTAAGGCACTTCATGGACTTTACTGCACTTCTCTTTTTTGGGGGGGGGGGGGCAGGGTGTCAAAATTCAGCTTGGGTAGGGGGTTTGTTTCATTCTGAAAATTGTATCTAATGTTTTTTAAATTTTGTGGGGAGTTGGTGGTTAATAGTTTTGGGTGTGGAAGGGCAGGTCACTAGGATTCATCAAGTTTCACTAGGATTCTCTAAACTTTGAGCAACTTCACAGAATACACCTAATAAAGAGATGAAGTCAAATATATGAGTGATGCAGTCAGAAGCAAATCACTCACAGCTTAGTATACTGCTTAGATTAAAGATGAACAAACTAGGTTGGATGTAAAGTAGAATATATAGCCATGATTCACATTTTCACTGCAGTCATTTTACCCCAGTCTGGTCTTGTGTTGGAGAAAAACACAGGTCTCACTTTCTGATTGGGTGCAGCAAAGTCAGATACTTTATTATCTCAAGCAATTGCATAGAGGAAGAGAGTGCACTAGGACACAGGGTTTCCCCCTCCTGGGCAGGTGTATCTACACGTAAACAGTTACAGCAAAGCATTTATACCTTTTGTTACAGACAATAATAAGCAAGATCTGCATTTTGTTTATACATAAGTCATTTTGATATCTTATTTTTCTCACTTCTATTTAGACTATAGTCTATATTCCATATCAAACACAAGGTTGCAACAACGTCTCACACCATTCTTTCCCACTCACCTCACGCAATTCTTGCTTCTATAAATCTCACATTATTAGGCTTACAGCTAGCCTGACTCTTGCTAACAGAGACTATCATGCATTGAAATCCCCTTCAAATCCCTGCCCCTTGTAAATTACATTTACACTCAGACGTTATTGTAATGCAAGGATGTAAAATGTTGTTACCAGAGTGGGGTAAAGTGGCCGTAGCATAAATGAGAATCAGAGATGGTGAAAGTATATTCAGAACTGGGATAAATAGGTGCAAAACTCCTGCTAAAAATCAATAAAGCTGAACATGCTTATTCCAAGTCTGAATTTAGTCCATTGTGGCATGTATTTCTTATTCTTATTTTTTATTGTCATTATTATTTATTTTATTACTGTAGTGCCCAGGGACCAGCCAAGAACCATTGTGTTAGGCACTGTACAAACAGATTCCAAGATAGTCCCTTCCCAAGGAGCTTGCAATCTAAATAGACAAGACAGATAAAGGGCAGAGGAAAGGGTATAACATACAATGTGATGGCCTGCAACCTCCATGTTAGTAGCGTGATTTATTTAAAATTTGCGAGGAGGGGGTATTAGTTGAAAGGGAAGTAGCTAAACAGAAAAACAAAGTTAGGGAGAGAGGACACTGAAGGGAGGGGCAAGGTGGACAGATGTCAGGTACTGCCTCCTGGTAGTCAGTCCTAGTGGTCAGAGTGGAGATCGCAGCCAGACGTGGAGTTGGGAATGGGCCAAAGGGTGGCACTGGAATTGAGATCCTAGCACAGGCCGGGGTCTGAACTGAGATCACAGTCCATAGACAAACTAGAATCAGAACTGTAACCAAAGACCAAATACAGATAGAAGGTCAAAGTCAGGTAGTCAGAGTCTGAGGACCTGGGAAGGGTCAGGAGTGGAGGCTAGACTGGAGTAGGTCAGTATCAGGGCTGGAGCAAGGTCAGAGTAGGGCAAGGACAAGATTGAAACAGGGCGTGGGCAAGTCTGGGGCAGGAACAGGAGTAGGAGCAGGAACAGGCTGGAAGTCTCAAAAGTCTGATGCACTGCATGGCAGCAGGAGGGTTCCTGACTGGATATTGCTGTTACACAGACTGATGTGATCTATGATATGATCTGCAGCTCTGGCAGGGTTGTGGAAATACCTAAGCCTGGGGGTCATCTGACACAGGCTTTGCTCAGGGATAGGTTGCTGCTACATGCCTGAGGGCTGAGTCACTGCAGGCTCTGAGGAAGGTTAATTCAGTGCAGCTGAGAGAGCAGCCCTTGTCTTGAGGGCACCTCTCAGGCATCCCGAAGCTGAGCTTGTCAGGGTGGGCTTGGTGGAACTCAGAGCAGGTTGGGGGTACAACTGTTGCTTGCTGGCTCCCTTGAGCGCTCCTCGAGGCTGTACCTTTCCCAATCTATGAGGTACAGGAGCTTACCTTAGAGGATCTTGGAACTGAGGATTTGATTCACCAGATATGCTTCCTGACCTTCCCTCATGACTGGAGGAGAAGGGACTAGAGCACCCAGGGGCTTACTATGGGGGACCTTCGTGTGGCGGCACATGTTGCAGGAGTCAATGAATGACCTCATGGAGGCATGCAATCAGAGCCACCATAAATATCATGATTATTTTTGTAGTCTTCCAGTGTCCAAAATGGCCAACCAGAGATGAGTCATGGCATAGTTGGACAACTGCAAGATGGTGTTGGCTTTCAGGGACATAAGCATGGTCTGGAAACATAAGTACTTCATTCTTCACAGAGAGGACTGGATTGAGCTCAGCACTGGGCAATGTCTGTTTAGTCACCAATTGATCACTCAGTAGAGAGGATTTTATAAGAGCTAACATGTCCATGTTCACTAATACATTGGCAAAATGGTGGAGGGTTCTGATGGTCCTTCTTTGCATCAAGTTATTCCCCCTTGTGGGAGAGTGTATCAGGTTTGCTATTCCAGCCTCCAGGTCTATAATGTAGTGTGAATTCAAAAAAATGTAAATAACAGGGACCAACCAATCTGGTGCTGGCTGAGAGCCTTTGCAGACTACAGATGTTCTAAGTTTTTGTGGTCAATGAATACTTTGACAGGAGTGCATCTGACGAAGTAAGTATTCACCTACAAAAGCTCATGTTCCAAAATATCTGTTAGTCTATAAGGTGCCACAGGACTGTTTGTCATTTTTGACAGGAAAGGTCTTATTCACCAAGTGGTGACACCACCATTCAAAGGCAGCCTTGATGGCTAGCAGCTGCTTGTTATAGACTTTTGTAGTTCCACTCCGTAGGACTTAGCTCTCTGGAGTAGAATGCACATGGGTGCAGAACACTCAATGATCCCTCTGGTTGTAACAGTACTGCCCCAGTGACCTAAGTAGAAGTATCTGTCTCAACAAAGAAGGACTTCGATGGATCTGGGTGCATCAATATAGATGCAGAAGTGAAGACATTATTCAGTTGCTCAAAAATATGTTGGGTTCCCGACATCCAGATGAAGGTGGAATTCTTGCAGAGGAATTGGATAATTGGACCCACTACTCAGGAGAATACCTTGATGAACCTCCAGTAGAAATTTGTGAAGCATTGGATGTCACGGATGGTCCTTGGTGAGGCCCGGTCCACAATGGCGGCAACTTTCCACGGATCCCATTTAGCGAGATGATATTGTCCAGGAAATTGATGGTGATGCAGTCAAATTCACATTTTTCTGGTTTGGAATACAGCCCATTTTTCCTGAGGCATTCCAGCACCTGTCAGACATATTGGTCATTCAAAGTCATGTTCTCTGAAAAGATGAGTATGTCTAAGTAAACCACAACAAACTCGTCTAGAATATCCATGAAACACTGGAACAGGATTTTGGTTGCTTTGAGAGGCCAAAGGGCATAACCATGTACTCATAGTGGCCATACCTGGTGCAGAAAGGTATCTTCCACTCAGCCATCCTATATGCTGACCAGGTGGTATGCACCACACAAGTTGAGTTTGGTGAAGACCTTTACTGAGCCAACCCATTCTAGGAGCTTATTGATCAGTGGAAGACCATATTTGTTCTTGATGGTAATACATTCAGGACATCATAGTCAACACAGAGGTTCAGTGTCCTGTCCTTCTTTTTAACAAACAGGATGGGGACTCCAGCAGGGAATTTGGAGTTCTTAGTCAGATTTTCCTCCAGGTAATCCCATGGGGCTTTGAGCTCAGTTCTGATAGTGGGTAAATGTGTCCAAAGACAAGAGATCTAGAGGGCAGTTATCAAGTCAGTGCTGGGCTGTCAGCCTTCTTTTTATTGAACATGTCCGCAAGATCACTATACTTGGCTGGGATTGACAAGCCAGTGTTTTTGAGAGTTGAGGTAGTACTGAGCAGGAAGGATGACTTCACAGAGGTGAGTCCCAGCTTCTCTCTGCTAGGTCTTTCTAGTCATTGCAGCCAGCAAAACCCAGAGTTAAGCCAAGCCTGTCACACCGCCCATGAAATGTTCGGGTTTTGAAGGGAGAGCCAGGGAAGGCCCAATATAACCTGAAAGTGCAGTGAAAGATTACATCATATTGCATAGTTTCCTAGTGGTCCCCAGTCCCAACCTGGAGAGGGGCTATCTCATAGGCAATTGGCCCTGAGGTCAGCATACAGCCATCCAATGTGTTCCGGCTCAGGCTGGAGCCTGAGATCAGAGTCCCAGAGCTCAGGGTGCAGCCCAAATGTCTACACTGCAATTAAACATCCCCTTAGCCCGAGCCCCACCAGCCCAAATCAGCTGTCAAGGGTCAGCCAGGGGCAGTGAAAGAGAGAGAGAACTGCCTTATAGGGACAAAAGCACCATAAATAAATACATTATTAAAGCACTTTGGCAGGAACAAAAACAATAGAGGTAATGGTTCCCATAATAATCCCCACCTGCTTTAGCTTTGCTGATAAATCAGCCAGGCCATAATGGATAGGCCATTCTGAGCACTTTTTTATTGTGGCATCAGGATTTCCAAAGAAGAATAAGGCATACCGGGTAATTTTTCCTCATGCTCATCATGGTAAACAAGGCAGATGATATTGCGATGATTTCAGGTTTCATCTGAATAAGAAGTGTAAGTATGAAACAGCAAAGACAATGTTCACTGCATATTTCACTGGGAAAACTGTGCTTCCCCCAGAAAATGGAAAAAAAAGAACAAAAATCCAGACCCACAAAAGAAAGAAGAGGCAAAGGTAGCACACGATATGCGTACAGTACAAGAAGCCAATGGAGCAAAAGTAACAGCTGTGTTCACCCAAGTGATAGCAGAATTCTGGATCCAGATAAATATAGTTGTTGGGGAACAATTAAATACCCAGTCCCTGAATCAAACACCTCAAAATGCAGCAGGCAAAAGTACCAAGGTTTTTTAATGATTTACAAGTATGATTCATAGATTTTTAAGGTCAGAAGGGACCATTATGATCGTCTAGTCCGACCTCCTTCACAACGCAGGTCACAGAATCTCACCCACCCACTCCTGTAACATATCCATAACCTATGTCTGAGCCACTAAAGTCCTCAAATCATGGTTTAAAGACTTCAAGATGCAGAGAATCCTCCAGCAAGTGACCTATGCCCCACACTGCAGAAGAAGGTGAAAAAACTCCAGGGCCTCTGCCAATCTGCCCTGGGGGAAAATTCCTTCCTGACCCCAGATATGTTCATCAGCTAAACCCTGAGCATGTGGGCAAGACTCACCAGCCAGATGCCCAGGAAAGAATTCTCTGTAGTAACTCAAATCCCACCCCATCTAACATCCCATCACAGGCCACTGGGCCTATTTACCTGCTAATAGTCAAAGATCAATTAATTGCCAAAATTAGGCTATCCTATTATACCATCCCCTCCATAAATTATCTAGTTTAGTCTCGAAACCAGATATGTCTTTTGCCTCCACTGCTCCCCTTGGAAGACTGTTCCAAAACTTCACTCCTCTGATGGTTAGAAACCTTCATCTAATTTCAAGTCAAACTTCCTGATGGCCAGTTTATATCCATGATGTTAAACCTGGAGCAAAAAATCCCCGGAAAATCCATGTTTGGAAAAGATAAGAACATGCTGCCATTAAGGTCACATTGTTCCCCATAATTTTCCTATTCAAAAAATAAAAGTGAATGAATAATTTAGGATGATACGTATGTATTGAATTATGAGATGCAAAGATGAAAAATTGTTGAAAAGTAAAAATAAGAGTTACACGTTGTTAGTTTATGCTGAGTTGTGTTGCTGTAATGTTGATTTTATCTTAATGATTTATAATAACTCTCATGGGGTGTATATGCCCCATCCTGGCCTGGCATCCAAGGGGATAATGCAGGAACTGCCGGCCAGTACTGAATGGCAGCCTGACAGCAGCTGGGAGAATAAAAGATCTGAGACATGGAGAGGCAGGGGAGCTGCCAGAGGAGCAAGCAGGCTTGAAAAGGAAACTTTTGCCAGCAAGCTGGTGAGAATCTGCCAAGAAACAGCAGCCAGAGAGGGGGCAACCAGATCTACAGCCTGGAGAAGCCCACAGAAACCAAGGGTGGTAGGAAGGAGCTCAGAGCACAGTAGCAGAAGTTACAGAGACATGATTTGACCTGCTTGGTTTAAACATCCTGATCTGGAACTCAGTGGAGTCAGCAGGCTTGGGTTACCCTATTTCCCCTCAGAGACTTAAGAGCCAAAGTGGTTTCCAGACCCCTGAATACCTCGACCAACTAGCATCACCAGTATAAGGGGAAAAACCCACACTACCCAGCAGGACTGAAATTAACACTCCTCACCAATAGGTTTGCCAACTTTCTAATCACATAAAACTGAACACCCTAGGCCCACCCCTTCACTGAGGGCCTGCCCCCCATTCACTACATTCCCCCTCCCCTAGTGGCTCACTATCCCCCACCCTCATTCACTTTCACTGGGCTGAGGCAGGGGGCTGGGGTGTGGGATGGGTGAGGGCTCTAACTTGGGGGGTGAGGGCTCTGGGGTAGGATCATAAATGAGGGGTTCAGGGTGTGGGAGGGGGCTCCAGGCCGGTGCAGGGGGTTGGGTGCAGGGGGGATGAGGGCTTGGTTCAGGGGTTCAGGCTCTGGGTGGGGCCTAGTATATGGGGTTTGGGAGCAGGAGAGGGCTCAAGGTTTGGGGGGGCAGGATCGGGATTGGGGCATGAGCTTACTCCTGGTGACTCCTGGTCAGGGGCACAGCAGCAGTATGTGTAATAAAAAGGAGATCCTTTCTCTTGGCATAAAGCCTCTAGCAAAGATGGTTATAGAGCTGCCAATCCTTGATTGTGTCAGTCTTGAGAATGGTGAATGAGAATCACAGAAGCAGGAAATTTCCACAGCACACATGACAACAGAGCTGTCAGTGGCAGATCAGAGCAGTGCTGAAGAAGGCAAAATAGAGCCACAGAAAGACATGTCTATGACAGACACGACTATAGAGCTACACATATCTGAGTGTGATACAGATCAGAATAAAGTATCATCTTCTTCACTGACACATCCTCTTGAAGATCCACTCAGTGAAGATATTGAGGAGCAGCTCAGTGAAGTGTGCAATTTTGGACCACTGTTGGATTCACCAGCAAACTTAACAGAACACCACATAAATGTAGCAACTTTGATGCCAGCCACACACACTGGATAAAGCCTGGAATTGGTGGTAGATGAAAATCAGATTAGTTCATTGGCTAGAAACAAATTAGAATCCCCCCAGATCCTACTCTGTTCTTAAAGAAATTCAGGTTACAGTAGAATTTACGAGGCCTTGCAAAAGGAGGGGAAAATGAGCTCTCATTTGACAGATATATGGCTAACATAGTTCAAGGCCGTAGTGAGAGCTATGGAGATGCAACTGACAAAACTTATGATGCATAGGATGATAGTCAGATGGGTCACTTAGATCAAGGAACTATGAATCAGGCACTGATGGGAGCCCTAAACTAGATAATGTAAAAAACATATAAAAGAAAGACAATCAAAACAAAGCCAAAGAGAAGAGAAAAGCCAAGCCTAAAATCAAGGAGAAGAAGGAGGAGGAAAAATGGAAGCATGCTTAAAATTAGGGCTGAGCAAATAAGTGAAGTTCAACAAGGACAAATGCAGAGTCTCGCACTTAGGACGGAAGAATCCCATTCACTCTTACAGACTAGGGACTGAAGGCTAGGAAGCTGTTCTGTAGAAAAGGACCTACGGGTTACAGTGGACGAGAAGATGGATATGAGTCAACAGTGTGCCCTTGTTGCCAAGAAGGCTAACAGCATTTTGGGCTGTATAAGTAGGGGCATTACCAGCAGATCAAGGGATGTGATCATTTCCCTCTATTCCACATTGGTGAGGCTTCATCTGGAGTACTGTGTCCAGTTTTGAGCCCCACACTACAAAAAGGATGTGGAAAAATTGGAAAGAGTCCAGTGGAAGGCAACAAAACTGATTAGGGGGCTGGAGCACATGACTTATGAGGAGAGGCTGAAGGAACTGGCATTGTTTTGTCTGCAGAAGAGACGAATGAAGGGGGATTTGATAGCTGCTTTCAACTACCTGAAAGGGGGTTCCAGAGAGGATGGATCTAGACTGTTCTCAGTGGTACCAGATGACAGAACAAGGAGTAATGGTCTCAAGTTGCAGTGGGGGAGGTTTAGGTTGGATATTAGGAAAAACTTTTTCACTAGGAGGGTGGTGAAGCACTGGAATGGGTTACCTAGGGAGGTGGTGGAATCTCCTTCCTTAGAGGTTTTTAAGGTCAGGCTTGACAGAGCCCTTGCTGGGATGATTTAGTTGGGGATTGGTCCTGCTTTGAGCAGGGAGTTGGACTAGATGACCTCCTGAGGTCCCTTCCAACCCTGATATTCTATGATTCTATGATACTCTGAACTTGAAAAATCTGGAAAAGAAATATTTTGAAGAGCAATGAATGGGGAGAAAGCACATAATCATGGAGGACTTCATTTTGAATGACATGCTGGAGCTCTTATGTTGCCAGTACTAAAACATCATTGGAATTTCATAATATTATAAATGATTCCAACCCTAATGATCTATCTATCTATCTATCTATCTATGACTATTTCCTATCTCAAAATGTGTTGCATCCAACATGGGAAAATTCTATATTAGACCTTGTCTCAGCAAATAAACAGGAACTGATCACAGACCTAAAATTTAATAATAGTTTTTGTACAAGTGATTGCTACTTGATCACATGTATAATGTACAAACAGAATAAAGTCCAGATCACTAGTATATATATTTGATGCTTTAAAGGGGAATTGTTTAAGATGTCCCCAAAGCCACAATGCCATAATCAAAGAAAAAGGCCTTTGTGGTTACAAAATGACATCCTTTAGAAGAGGAGTGAAGGCAGTTATAAAAAGTAATAAAAATATTTAACAAAAAGGGGAAAGGAGAAGATAGTAATGAATATGTGAGAATCTAGGAATTGTAGAAAATTGATAAGTGAAGCAAATGACTAGAAGGAAAAATCTATGACTAGCACATTTAAGGAGAATAAGAAGGAATTTTTAAGTACATTAGAAACAAAAAGAATCCTAACAATGGTATTGGTCCATTACTACATGGAAATGGTAGGATTATATATATTAATGCAGAGAAGGCAGAAGTTTTCAATAAACATTTCTGTTCTGTATTTAGGAAAAAGAGATGATGTAGTCAAATCATATGATGATGATAACATTCTTTCCATTCTACTAGTATATCAGGAGGATGGTAAAACAGCAGCTACTGAAGTTAGACAATTTTAAATCAGCAGGTCCAGATAACTTGCACCCAAGAGTTTTACAAGAGCTAGCTAAGGAGCTTACTGGACTGTTAATGTTGATTTTTAATATGTCTTGGAACATTGCAGAAGTTCCAGAAGACTGGAAGAAAGCTAATGGTATGCCAATATTTTAAAAGGGTAAATGGAGGACCCAGGTAATTAAATGGGTAAATGGGACAAAGTGGGTTTTTCAGTCTGACATCAGTTGTGGGAAGATAACGGCTGATATGGGACTGGATTAATAGAGAATTAAAGGAGGGTAGTATAATTAATGTCAATCAATGTGGATATATGGGAAATATATCCTGTCAAACTAACTTGATCATTTTTTTTATGAGATTACAAGTTTGGTAAAAAAGGTAATAGTGTTAATGTAATATACTTAGATTTCTGTAAGGCGTTTGACTTGGAACTGCATGACATTTTGATTAAAAAACTAGATCAATATAAAATTAACATGGCACACACTAAATGGATTAGAAGCTGACTAACTGATAGGTCTGTAAAATGGGAATCACCGCCGAGCAGGTGTGTTTCCAGTTGGGTCTGTCAAGCTGTCTGCCTTACACCAAGAAGCATGGCAATATTGAGGTTACTCCTTACGAACTAGTCACCTACCCCAGGTCAGTTGCACCTGAGATCTCACACCAAAGAAAATACTTGCAACCAGTGCTATAATAAACTATATACAGATTTATTAAATAGGAGAACAAAATAAGAGAGTTATTTACAAGGTTAAAGCAGGTAAACATACATACATAAATGAGTTACAATCTTAAGTTTCAGAAGGTAAGAGAAGCTTCTGTAATAAGTAAGTTCTGTATGTCCTTTAGAGCTAAACCAGGCTAAGCAGCTGGAGATCTCTTGATTATGCCTAGAATGCTTGTCCCCCCAGAGTCCAAACATGATAGTGGTATAGTTCATTATTATTAGGGATTTTTATTTCCCCCTTCCATGTTCTCTGAGGATGAACTCAGATGATGGGAGGAATGCACTAGCATGATTGATCTTCATGAGGGTAAAGAGCAGAGCAACAAAGTATTTTATCCTCTTTAAACATAGAATATCAGGGTTGGAAGAGACCTCAGGAGGTCATCTAGTCTAACCCCCTGCTCAAAGCAGGACCAATCCCCAGACAGATTTTTGCCCCAGATCCCTAAATGGCCCCTTTAAGGATTGAACTCACAACCCTGGGGTTAGCAAGCCAATGCTCAAACCATTGAGTTATGCCCCCCCATAATCCATTTGGTGTTGATGGACCTTCCCTGTTGGGCAAGATGTAACATCTTTGATTGTAGATTGGTACTTCACACTAATTAATATATCTCGCTTGTGTGGTGATTTACCTAGTTACAGGGGCTTACAATACCAATACTCAAACTTTACCTTACAATATGGGATACAGATGTCATAAATAAGATTAACGTATGCAGCACCTCATAATCATTCAATAAAGTCTAAACACTAAACATACTATAATTCTAATGCTGGTTTTAGCAAGGCTAACACATAGATAATCTAGACTGATTCCAGCTCTGTATTTTTCAGTGGTCAGCTGGGACTTGGGGACCTTGGCATGAGCTAACAATTGGTCTGCCAGCATCACAGTGTACTGCAGCGTTCTGTTCTTGGCCTTATGCTATTTAACATTTTTATGAATGACCTGAAAGGAAACATAAAATCATCACTGATAAAAAATTTGCAGATGATCCAAAAACTGGAGGAGTGGTAAATAAAGGACTTTTCACTGATTCAGTGCAATCTGGATCACTTAGGAAGCTAGGTGCAAGCAAACAATGAATATTTTAATACAACTAAATGTAAATGTATACAGCTAGGAGTCATAGAATATCAGGGTTGGAAGAGACCTCAGGTGGTCATCTAGTCCAACCCCCTACTCAAAGCAGGAGTAATCCCCAACTAAATCATCTCAACCAGGATTTTGTCAAGCCTGATCTTAAAAACCAATAAGGAAGGAGATTCCATCACCTCCCTGGGTAACCCATATTAGTGCTTGATCACCCTCTAGGGAAAAAGTTTTTCCTAATATCCAAGCTAAACCTCCCCCAAAAACAAAGGAATAAAGAATGCAAGCAATACTTACATGGTGGGGGACTCTGTCCTGGGTAGCAGTGATCTGAAAAAGATTTAGGAGTCATGCTGAATAGTCAGTTGAACATGAGCTCCCAGTGTGATGCTATGGCCAAAAGAGTGAATGCGATCCTGGGATGCATAAATAGGGGAATCTCGAGTAGAAGTGAAGATGTTATTCTACCTCTGCATTTGGCACTGGTGTGACCATTGCTGGAATACTGTATCTAGATCTTGTGTCTGCAGTTCAAGGATGTTGATAAATTAGAGAGGATTTAGAGAAGAGCCACAAAAATGATTAAAAGATTGAAAAATATGTGTTATAGTGATAGACTCAAGGAGCTCAATCTACTTTGCCTTAAAAGGAGAAGGTAAAGGGGTGACGATTACATTCTGTAAGTATCTACATGGGGAACAAATATTTGATAATGGGCTCTTCAATCTAGCAGAGAAAGGACATAGGAGCCTAAGTCACATTTTTGAAAGTTCTTAGCAGCCTAGATCTGGTTGAAAGTCAACAGGACTTTGGTTCCTAAATCACATATGCCCTTTTGAAAATGTTTTCCTTGGAGTCTCTGCTCATACTGGTCTCTCTTCATACACAATAGTGCCTGCCTGGTACCACGCAGTAATATTGTAGAAGAGCAAAGATTGGAATCCTGATTTTCTCAGTCCTAGTCCAGTGCCTCAATCACAAAGCTATCTTTACTCTGCATATTTACTGTGTTTAGAATTTATACGAATTGGTTACATGTAACTTATTATTTAGTGGATATTTAAATTAAACGTGGAATGACTCTTAGATATACCTTAATTTCCCTGATATTCCCACCATCCCATCCATTACCTTTGCAACCTCTGCACTTCACCCGGAATGGCAGGGTGTGCTACTGCTAGTCGTGTTTGGTGGAGGGAGCGTTAGGGAAAGTTTGCTAAAAGTTAAGCAGGGATTAGCGCTACACTCTGTCACTTTTCTGTGATGCTGTATGTTGGAGACCTCTGGATGCGGTAGGCTTTTTGTTTTCTGAATGCTCCTCTGTGAGATTAATACTGTACTTCTGTCTAGATAGCACACACAGCAAACAGCAAAGCATAGAAGTGACAGCTCAATACTATCTGTACTCTCAATGCACAAGGACGGGATTTTTCATTTTCTATTCAAAGTACTGTTTACCAACATCTTGGGCAATGACTTCACAATGCAATATTGTTTTAAACCTTTATAACCCCCCACCCCCCGCCCTCCATGTAGTTTAGCTCAGCAGAGTAAGGTTCCTGAGTGAGTCTTGTAAATTGAGATCCACTGAAAAACTGAACAATTATTACTTCTGGATTTAAATTTACTAAAGTACCTATACTATACACATCACCCTGGTATCTGAGCTTTCCCACAAGAATAACTATAATTACTGTTGTAAAGGTTACTATCACTCATTTTAATGCCACTTACCTTGTAGTCTACTTTAGACTTAATTTGGACCAAATCTTAGAATCCTTTTGTAGGCAAAACCCCCACTCATGTCAGTGTGTTTTGCCTGAGTAAGGATGTCAGGCTTTGGTAAAGCAAATTTTGGCTCACTGTAAAGATGGGCCCAAACCAAAATCCCAGATGTTAACACCAGTGGACAATGGCAAAGTTCAAATCTAGACCCAACGCTGAAGCTCAGGCCTATCTCTAGTAAACAGTTATGAATGGGTTTTGGAAAATAACTCAATGTTGTTGTAACACTACTCATTAGAAGTCAATGGGAATGTTACTGTTGACTTCATTGGGAGCAGTTAGGCCAGCACTGACTGCTTTTAACCCCCCCACACCCTATCAGTACATGGGAGAACTTGGTGTGCTCTTGGCTCTGCGTGGACTTGAAGGGCCAAATGTTCAAGTTGCCTCCATTTTGTGATTGCATAATACCTACGTGTGGATGTTTACCTAGCACCAGAGCTCAGAAGTCAGGCAGCACTGCTCTTTCCTCTGAAGCATCTGGTACAGGATACTATGAGCGATATGATAATGACCTACATAATGCCGGATTTACACCTTATGTGCTCCTAGGCACAGCATCTTCAGCGCCCTGCACTTGCCTACGGCTTACCTTTGTGTTGTACAGTTTTAGGCAAGTTAGGTCCTCCTAAAATGCCGGTGCCCCATGGCACATGCCTACTGTGCCTATCTGGAAAACCAGCCCTGGACCTACGTGATCCTTTGACCTGGTAGAGATTCATTAGGATTTTCTATTTACACCATGTCTCCCCTAAAATATTGACATGAGCAAATTATGTATGTAGCTATTCTGCTAACCATGTGTTCCTGTTCTGTTACCTCTGTCTGTCCCCTTCCCCTCCATTGTGTGCCACACACACAAGAATCTGAGATAAGATTGTGGAGCAGTACATTCTTCTACTGCACAGCTGTACAGCTGGCCATCACTATGGGGCCCTGATCTTGACCTCTGAGCATGCCTGAGTACAATATAAATTAATAACAATAGTGTACTAAAGTGTTCATCAAGGGGTTAACTAGGTTACTCTGAGTATTATGAGATTCAGCCATGCTCCACCCTCGCCTAACCTCCCATTTTAGATAATGCATGTTCTTCCCCCCTTCCTCATTCTGTTGTGTTAAATAAAGCAGCAAGTTCTCAGCCTGCAGTCCTGTGACTTGATCTATTTTGTTGTACTGAGCATGTTCCCTTTACAAAAAATAGTAACAATCATCTGATCTGATTCCTGTGTCCATCAAAGCAGTAGCTGCATTTGAATTGTGGTATGTCTGGGGCCTTTTCTTATATAGGCTTCTATTACCTCCCACTCTCTGTCCCGATTTTTCACACTTGCTATGTGGTCACCCTAATGTAGACAGATATAAATAAGTTGTATGAAGTGGTCTCATAATTTTCACATAACATGTCATGACAGATAACATGATCCAGTGGCAGGAAGTTGAAGCTAGATAAATTCTGACTGGAAATATGGTGTAATTTTATAATGGTAAAAGTAATTAACCATTGGAACCTCTTACTAAGGAGGGATACTCCATCACTGTCAATTTTAAAATCAAGAGTAAATGTTTTTCTTAAAGATCTGCTCTAGGAATTAGTTTGATACAGGAATTGAGACTAGGTGATCACAATGGTCCCTTCTGTCTTAAATTCATAGATTCCATGTGCTAATAAATATATAGCATAATAGTATTTTACAAGAATAAGAAGCTGTTCCTGATCCACTGTTACAGGACTGAGATCACCACTTGAACTTACGTGGGCTGAGCCACATCAGGCTATAAACCTGACAGATTAACAAATTTCAAAAACCAAACAAGACTGGCCCGGGGCAATATTTGAAATGGGAGACAGAATTTAGACATTGTAGATGTCAACTTCCTAATGTAAAAAGTGGTGCAGCCAACATGGGGAAATTCAATATTGGATCTTGTCCTAACAGGTAAAGAGAAACTGATCACAGAACTGAAAATGAGTGGTCACTTATGAATAAGTGATCATGACCTGATCACATTTTTATGTGCCTTCATGGGGAACAAATATTTAATAATGGGCTCTTCAGTGCAGCAGAGACAGGTATAACATGATCCAGTAGAGGGAATTTGAAGCTAGACAAATTCAGACTGGAAATAAGTTATACATTTTAATGATGAGAGTAATTATCTACTGGAACAATTTACCAAGGGTCATAGTGGATTCTCCATTACTGATAATTTTAAAATCAAAATTGGATGCTTTTCTAACAGATCTGCTCTAGGAGTAATTCTGGGGAAGTTCTATGCCCTGTGTTATACAGCAAGTCAGACCAGATAAGCACAATAGTCCCTTCTGGCCTTGGAATCTATGAAAATCCCAGAGTGATATAACAATTGGGTAGATTGGAAGGCAATGCACTCAACTTAATGGAGTGGGAGGGACAGGGAGTACGGTATTTTACAAAACAGTAGTAAGGTAGATATACCCCAAGGGGTTCTTTTCTGATTGGGAGAAGAGCAGTGAAAGTGGGCTGTAATGTTTGCTTGTTAGAAGTGCGGAGAAGAAGCTTGACTTCTGTATCTCAGTCTAGATCACCGATGATGAGTATATTTGTGCTCAGAGTAGAAAGGCTGTAGTAATGTCAGGGCTAGGAAACAAATGGCAGTTAGGAATTGAGCCCAAAATTCAGTTCCATTCTTCTAGCCCCCTACCCCAACCAGTAAAACCCCACTCCCTCCACAATTTCCTGTTGTTTTAACTTCAAGCGTTTTCTGTTTATGGCTCTGTTGAAATTTCTATAGGTATAAACCCAGTGCAAAATTGACCTTTCTTTTTGCTCACTGAGTATGGCTACACTGCAGTAAAGACCAGTAGCATGGCTGCAGCTGACCCAGGTTGGCCATCTCAGGCTCACACACTGCAGGGCTATAAAATTGCTGTATAGACATTCAGGTTTGGGCTGGAGTCCAGGCCCTGAGGCCCAAGGGGGCGGGAGGGACTCAGAGCCTGGGCTCCAGCCCAAACTTGTGTGTCCATACTACAGTTTTATATCCACACAGCCCAAGCCCCGGGAGCCTGAGTCAGCTGACCTGGACTCTGAGACTCGGTGATGTGTTTTTTTATCACGGTGTAGACATACCTACTGTATCAAATGAAGAATTAACCTAATGACGTAGGTTCATGTAAACCTTTCCAGCACCTCTCTTAAATCTCATTCGGTCTTCAGTTTGTCACCATTACAAATGACTTTTTCCTGCATAGGTGAATCCTGAGTCTTGCATCTTAGTCTTTTCCCTTCAGATCTTGGCATGCGTCTTAGAGCAGGGGTTGGCAACTTTTTAGAAGTGGTTTGCTGAGTCTTCATTTATTCACTCTAATTTAAGGTTTCACGTACCAGTCATACATTTTAACATTTTTAGAAGGTCTCTTCCTGTAAGTCTATAATATATAACTAAACTATTGTTGTATGTAAAGTAAATAAGATTTTTAAAATGTTTAAGAAGCTTCATTTAAAATTAAATTAAAATGCAGGGCCCCCCTGGACCAGTGGCTAGGACCTGGGCAGTGTGACTGCCACTGAAAATCAGCTTGCATGCTGCCTTTGGCACATGAGCCATAGGTTGCCTACCCCTGTCTTAGAGCTTGGGCAAATTACTGATACACCTTTACCAGCAAAGCATGCTTAAGAGTTACTTTATATCTTCATTCTAAATACTTGTTTAAACATGTTCAGTTTAACATGAGCAGTAAGGTCTAATGCAGGGTTTCTCAAACAGGAGTCGCCACTTGTGTAGGGAAAGCCCCTGGTGGGCCAGGCCGGTGTGTTTACCTGCCCTGTCTGCAGGTCCGACCAATCGTGGCTCCCACTCGCCGCGGTTCACTGCTCCGGGCGAATGGGAGCTTCCAGCAGCTCCCATTGGCCCAGAGCAGCAATCTGCGGCCAGTGGGAGCCACGATCGGCCAGACCTTTAGACAGGGAAGGTAAACACACCGGCCTGGCCCTCCAGGGGGTTTCCCTACACAAGCGGCGACCCCTGTTTGAGAAACCCTGGTCTAATGGCTTTGTAGCTTTTTTTTTTTTTTTTTTGAGTGGGGAGGGAGGTATCACTGAGAACATGAAATTAAAAGACCCATCTTTATACTTGATTGTTCCAACACATTTCCTTTTAACTTATTTCAGCCCAAGAGTATCCTGTCATCTTAATTTCTGTTCTGACTACAAGAGGTTTGTAACACTCTCTCATGTAATGCATCTCCCTAATAAGGTTGACTTAGGGCCTTGTGTCTAACTTGAAGGGTATAATGGTGTCATTTACTGTTAAAAGAAACATCAAGTCATAGTTACTTCCTTTTGTCGCATTTGCAGCATCTCCACAGAACTCCCTCTGCAGATGGTTTTCCAAAGGTTCTGGATTTGGGCCCTGATCCTGCAAGCACTTACTCATGTGCTTATTTTTAGTCCCCAGATCACATCTGCATTTCAAATTAAGTATGTATGTAGCTGCTTGATGCACTGAGGGCTTTACTTACATCAATCAGTGACCTGCAGCACAAAATACTTAGAGGTATATAGGATTTTACTATTATCTTATTATTTGCTTGAAACGTGTATACTCTAACCCCACTTTACAGATCAGGACAGTGAGGCAGAGAGATTAAGGACCAGATTTTTTTTAGATGATCTCTAATTTGGTTTTTTAGGTGTAGCACTTCAAAAAGAAGGTGTTCAAAACCTTTCCAAATGGATCCTTCAGCATTTAAATTGCGTACCTGAAAATTGAGACACTCACAATTAAAGTTCCCTGTTGAAAATCTGAGCCTGAGTGACTTGATCTAGACTAGAGACAGAGTCAGTGTCATAGATGGAATTAAGACATCGGGAGTTCCTGGTTCCCTTTCAGCATAGGAAACTACATCTTTTAATTTAAAAAGAGAGAGCGAAGAAACTATTGTTTACCCTGAATCATTACATAGACCTAACTGAGGCCTCGGTCCTTCAAAAGAATCTATGAAGGTAGAACTTATCCCCTGAGAGTCCACTGGAGGACCCAAACCAGCCATGATAAACTCATGGATCATGTTACTGTATACATTTGTAAAGTAGTTAACTCAATAGGGCCCAATCCTGATCATGACATTTGGTTGCTATAGTTGCTGCTGCTGCTGCTGATAATAACGAAAAGATAGTCTCCATGTCCCATGACCACTCTCCTGACATCCAATTCTACTTATATTATATTTAATATTTATCATCCATTGCGTATCTCAGAACGTTTCGTTTTCCCACATTAACACACTTCATTTTACTGCTCTGTCCACTTGTTTCTCTTCTGGCTCATATTTGGGGCTTCTGGTTTTAAGCTTTAATGGATAAACACTGATAAAACATCCCCCAAAAAAAGAAAAGGAAAAATTTGTGTTTATCCAAAAAATCCCAAGATTGTCTATGTGGAGCAGTAATGCAGACTACAGGGGTGTGATTTCTAAAGCACACTAACATGTTTCACATTAATCAGTCCATGTAGCCACTGCTGGTACAGACAAAAGGTTCCCCAGTGCACTTTAACATACTGCTGTTTGAAACAATATTACATTAAAGTGCATTAGGGAACATGACAAAAAGATTACTCATTACAATACATTCTACTATAATGAGTAATATATAATATATTCATTACAGTGTATACAACATCAAAGCCCTGAAAGCCGCTGATTTTGGACACGTACATAAGACTCAAAAATTGCTAAAAAAAATAACCCTCCAAAAATGAAATTAATAAACCCTAACAAACAGAAGTCTTGACTCATAATACTTGTGATTCCCTATATACTCTCTGTCTTATTCTGATTTGTATTTATAGCACGTATTACTGTATCCAGGGCCGGCTCCAGGCATCAGCGTAGGAAGCAGATGATTGGGGCAGCCAATTCAAAGGGGCAGCACTCCGACCGGTGTCGGGGCGGCACATATGGGTCTTCAGTGGCAATTCGGCAGCGGGTCCCTCATTCCTTCTCTTCCTCTTTGAGCTGCCGCCGAATGGCTGCCAAACAGGAAGAAAGGGACAACCTGCCGCCGAATGGCCACCACAGAGGAAGAGAGGGAGGACCCGCAGCCGAATGGCTGCCAAAGAAGCAGCGTGATTTAGCTGCCGCCGATCATCTTTTTTTTTTTTTTTTGCCTCTTGGGGCGGGAGAAAAACTGGAGCCAGCCCTGACCATATCCTGTTCTTCTGTGCTTTATTTTCTTGCTTATGTCCTCCCCACAGCTGGGCTGGGTAGTTTCATTGCTCAGGTCAGATCTTGCCATTGAAGTAGTCTTTGTCAATCACACTGACTGCATTACAGTAGCATATGTTGCTCTATCTGTTAACAAATGATTTGGTCAAGTTTCCAGGTTCACAGAACTTCACTTGGAGCTTTCAGCTCCATTATGTTTTGGTCTTGTGAGTTCTTATTAATTGTATACATCAGAAAGAAAAGAACAAGTGGAGAACATTTCTTTTGGAAATACATTGTTGCTTAAACTTTCTCATTATATTAACCAGATGCACATACTGCCTTTGCACTGAAAAGAACTGTAAATTTTGAAGGCTAACTCTTTTTCTACATATGTAAGAACTCTGACTTTTCCATTATGTTGTGTCCGAACTACTCTTATTGTGGTTTAAGAGATGAGAGAATATTACGTAAACTTCCTCCAGTTTTTTGCAAATTTACTTGTCAGAAGTGAAGCAGTAGGGAGTTGTGGCTTTTCATAGTTTTGTTCAGCTGGCTTGATTTTGTCCAGTGTGAGACTGTTACTCAGAATTAAGGCTGTCAAGAGATTAAAAAAATTAATCACAATTAATCACGCAATGAATCACACTGTTAATAATAGAATACCAGTTATTTAAATATTTTTGATGTTTTCTAAATTTTCAAATATTTTTATTTCAATTACAACACAGAATACAAAGTGTACAGTGCTCATTTTATATTTATTTTTATTACAAATATTTGCATTGTAAAAAACAAAAGAAATTGTATTTTTCGGTTCACCTAATACAAGTACTGTAGTGCAATCTGTTTATCATGAAAGTTGAACTTATAAATGTAGAATTATGTACAAAAAATAGCTGCATTCAAAAATAAAACAATGTCCTACTTCTTGTACAGCAGGGGTTGGCAACCTTTCAGAAGTGGTGTGCCAACTCTTCATTTATTCACTCTAATTTAACGTTTCGCGTGCCAGTAATACATTAAACATTGTTGTAGAGGTCTCTTTCTATAAGGCTATAATATAGTAACTAAGCCATGTTGTATGTAAAGTAAATAAGGTTTTTAAAATGTTTAGAAGCTTCATTTAAAATTAAATTAAATGCAGAGCCCCTCGGACTGGTGGCCAGGACCTGGGCCATGTGAGTGGTACTGAAAATCAGCTCGCATGCCGTCTTCGGAACGCGTGCCATAGGTTGCCTACCGTTGTTGACAGCTAAATTGCTCAGACAGACAAATTTTGTTTTACTTTTCAGGAGATAATGCTGCCCATTCATTTGCTTAACAAGTCCTGAAAGTGATGAATGGCATTCATATGGCAAGATATTTATGTGCCAGATATGCTAAAGATTCATGTGTCCCTTCATGCTTTAACCACCATTCCGGAGGACATGTGTGCAAGTTGAGGATGGGTTCTGCTATATAACATTCCAAAGCAGTGTGGACCAATACTTGTTCATTTTCATTATCTGAGTCAGATGCCACCAGCAGAAGGCTGATTTTCCTTTTTGGTGGTTCAGGTTCTGTAGTTTCCGCATCAAGGTGTTGCACTTTTAAGACTTCTGAAGGCATGCGCGACGCCTCATCCCCCTCAGATTTTGGAAGGCGCTTCAGATTCTTAAACCCTGGGTCAAGTGCTGTAGCTATCTTTAGAAATTTCACATTGGTACCTTCTTTGCATTTTGTCAAAATCGGCAGTGAAAGTGTTCTTAAAATGAACAACACGTGCTGTGTCATCATCTGAGACTGCTATAACATGAAATATATGACAGAATGTGAGTAAAACAGCAGGAAACGTACAATTCTCCCCAAAGAAGTTCAGTCATAAATTTAATTAATGCATTTTTTTAATGAGTGTCATCAGCATGGACACATGTCCTCTGGAATGGTGGCTGAAGCATGAAGAGTCATACAAATGTTTAGTATATCTGGCATGTAAATACCTTGCAATGCCAGCTACAAAAGTGCTTGTTCTCACTTTCAGGTGACATTGTAAATAAGATGAGGACAACATTATCTCCCGTAAATGTGAACAAACTTATTTCTCTTAGTGATTGGCTGAACAAGAAGTAGGACTGAGTGAACTTGTAGGCTCTAAAGTTTTACATTGTTTCATTTTTGAATGCAATTATGTAACAAAAAAATCTACATTTGAAAGTTTCACTTTCACAATAAAGAGATTGCACTACAGGACTTGTGTGAGCAGAATTGAAAAGTACTATTCCTTTTGTTAATCATTTTTACAGTGCAAATATTTGTAATAAAAATAATAATATAAAGTGAGCACTATAAACTTTGTACTCTGCGTTGTAATTGAAATAAATATATGTGAAAATGTAGAAAAAACATCCAAAATATTTAGTATGTTTAATTGGTATTCTATAGTTTAACAGTGCAATTAAAACTGTGATTAATCACGATTAATTTTTTTTAATGTTATTCATTTTTTTAGTTAATTGCATGAGTTAATGATGATTAATTGACAGCCCTACTCAGAATGAGTCACTTACTCTGTAAATAATTTCACTAGGCCTAACTTTTCAGTCTATTATACTGGGTTTAGCCCATTGTAACTGCCTAGGGCCTATTCTCCACTACTTTGCACTTTGTTTAGTCATTTAGACCCAGATCCTCAAAAGGTATTTAGGTGCCTAACTCCATTGAAATTCTAAATACCTTCTAGGATCTGACTAAAAGTCTTTTGAAGTTAAAGGGAGTCTTTCCATTCATTTCAGTGGCCTTCAGATTACCCCCTTACATCTGTGCAAAGTGGGACCACTGACTTCATTAGGTTTACACTCGTGTAAAACTGTTGTAGTAGAAAGGAGAATCCGAGGCATAGATTTTAGTGGGACTCGTTGTGGACAAAGGTGACAAGACCAGGCTCTCTTTGAATAATCTGGAGCTCTCTCAGTTCAGGACAGTCTTCCTCTAACTTGTCTCCTCAGCTGTGCTTCCTCAAATTTCCACTTGATTTAGAAATGGGCACAAATCAAACTCCTGGCTCAGAACACCTCTTAACTTTGGTGAAGTTTTGATCTAGACACAAACTTTGTAGTTGGCTCCTGTCTCTCTATCACAACCTGCCTGGATTAATATTGATGACCTGGAGGTGAAGGACTCTTCATCCCATTACTAATGCCCTGATTCATCATCGATTGAAAATTAATCAGGCTGGCTAGTAGTATTATTCAGACATTTATTTTGATGCTGTCACTGTATGTGTATCCTTGCTAACCTAGAAACCTATCCTGATAGGGCATGATCCCCTTTAATCCCATAGAAACTGCAGCTGTGACACATATAAACAAATACAGTATTTTAATTGACAGCTATACTGAGTGCTTTGTAAGGGTATTTGGACAGATTGCTCTTAGCAACATAATTCAACCTGCAGTAGAATGATATTTCTTTTAGGGCTAGCTTGTGCTAACAACTCTTAGCCTGCAGGTATCAAGATGGAGCTGTGCCATCCCACCAGGAGCAATGGAGGTGAAATGATCTCAGGAACTCCATGGTAGCACTGTGGCTGGAGCACAATCAGCAAGAAAGGATGGCATGAGCCATTCGGATGGCCAGTCAGTTCCAGTGCATGGTGGAGTTATCGCCCTGCCTACTCCCTGCCCACCCAGTCATGTTGCTCCTGGGGAAATGGGGGATGGGGAAGAAAGCATTTTGGTGGTGCAAAATCACCTGTTCCAGGAAGACTGGAGGAAAACAATCACTTTTCATTATTAAGAGATTGTAGTGCCAGCTAGACAAAAGAAGCTGCAATTCTGTGTTTGCTTTCAGTAGTTGTGCCCTGTGGTAACTTAACCAGCCAAGTCAGTGTAAAATAGAATCATAGAATATTAGGTTTGGAAAGGACCTCAGGAGGTCATCTAGTCCAACCCCCTACTCAAAGCAGAACCAACCCCAACTAAATCATCCCAGCCGGGGCTTTGTCAAGCCTGACCTTAAAAACCTCTAAGGAAGGAGATTCAACCACCTCCCTAGTTAACCCATACCAGTGCTTCACCACCCTCCTAGTGCAATAGTGTTTCCTAATATCCAACCTAGACCTCCCCCACTGCAACTTGAGACCATTGTTTCTTGTTCTGTCTTCTGCCATCACTGAGAACAGACTAACTCCATCCTCTTTGGAACCTCTCTTCAAGTAGTTGAAGGCTGCTATTAAATCCCCCCTCACTCTTCTCTTCTGCAGACTAAATAACCCCAGTTCCCTCAGCCTCTTTTCATAAGTAATGTGCCCCAGCCCCCTAAATAAGTTAGGTCCGATTCAATAGAGAGAAACTCCCAGCACCTCCAGCTTGTATGCCTGTCCTTCAGAGAGTTATATCAGATGCAATAACTGTTTCCTTTACACGTCGTATCCAAAAGAGGAGAAGCAACTGGAAGATCCTAGCAGCAACTGACAGGGAAAAGTGACTGAATTCTGGGTAGATCTGAAAAGCTAGTGGTACCTCATGGGAAACTTTGCGGAAAAAAAATTATTTAGCAACAATCCTGCTCACACCAAACTGATTTTAAATACATCTCTTCCATTGTTCTTGGTGCAGAAGGAGCAGGTAAGCCATTAGTAAATAAAGATCCTGGTTTGATGGATTTGCCTCTGCAAATAAAGGAAGAGAGGAGAAATAGGAAATAGAAGGATAATTGCTAAACGCTCTATGTTGCAAAGTTTTAGGTATCCGCTGTTCTTTTCAAGTATTGTAATTTTCTTCAGGTTAACAAACAATAGTTTGGAATGGATTTAGTTCCACTGGCAGCCCTGGAAAATAGAATCTTCTATTATTTATCCAGCAACAAGTTCAGCAGCAGTGATATCGTTTCCACACTGCTGTGAAAAAGTGACTCAACCCAGACCTGTAATGATGTCTTGTAAAGGTGAGAGAGGAAGTTCATGCCCTATACCTTTTTGTCTTTGGGATTTCTGTTATGTGAGCATCTCTCTAGTAGTATAGGGACAAACCCTGTAACTCATTTTACAATAGCGAAAGTCAGTAGCTGCTCCATATTAAAGCTACAATACTACAATTGGATCTATTCATGCTCAAGCCCTTCTACTATAAGGCCCAATATGTGTCCTTCAATAATATTGGCTTGGAAAATTCATTTGGCCTGATAATTGTCAGATGTACTCTGAAGGGAAAGGAGAATCTATCATCTCTCAGTTTATAGGACCTTCATCACTGTAGTACCTGGATGCTGAGAATGTTTCTACAAAGCTTGAAGAAAATTTGCCAAATATTCTTTGAGTTAGAGATCATTTTTAGAAGAACCCAATTTGAAATTCTGAGATTTGTATATTTCCTTGGGACTATCTAGCTCAAAAGCAGCTTATAAATTAACCCTCAGACTTTCCATATTGTTACATCTCCTTCAAAACTCACACACCAGCTATATCTGAAGCCTAGGTTACATTTAAACAAAGTTATAGTTTTTGCGGTCAATAGATTTCAGATCAATTGTATTCCTCTGGTTGTGAATTGATTTTGGAGCAGCATGGGGCAATGTATGTGTGTGAGCACCCAACCTCTGAAAACCAGACCTCTTATGGTCACCCAGAAACTGAGGCACCCCAAATCACTAGTTGCTTTTTAAAATCTTGGCCATTGCAGCTAAAAAAAAAAGACATAAGGTTATTTCAATAGGAGACAGCTAACAGCATTCTTCCTTCAAGTGACATGGTTGAAGCCTGTGTTGTTGGATGTTTAGGTTCTGGGTACCAGTCTATTAGATGCATAGATCCACAGATTCTAAGGTCAGAAAGGACCTTTGTGATCATTTAGTCGGACCTCCGGTGTAACACTGGCCATAGGACTTCCCTGACCTAGGTCGTTTGAACTAGAATATATCTTCTAGAGAAACAGTCTGTCCTGATTTTAAAATGGTCAGTGATGGAGAAGCCAATATAACCATTGGAACAATTTTCCAATGGTTAATTACACTCCCTATTAAAAGTTTGCATCTTATTTCTAGTCTGAATTTGTCTGTTTTCAACTTTCAGCCATTGGATCTTGTTATACCAGCCATAGGATCTTGATACAAAGATACTTACAATTGCAATCTCAGTTCCATGAGTTGATTTCCCCCTCCTCCTTTCCCCACTCTCCTCACAAAAATAAGAGAAAAATCCTCATGCTTTCAAACATTTAGGACATAATATAATTAGCAACGAAAATGTATTCTGAAAATTTTCATTAAATTGAGTCCAGCTTTTTTGAGATTAAAAGACTTTAAATGACTCCTTTCTGGAATATTTGTAGCTTCCTGTGTTTCTTTGTGACCCCTGATCTGCACAACAAAAATAAATATTACACTACAAAATGTGAAGCCTTGGTAGATTTTAACACCAACTCTTTCCAGAGTCCATTTTTCAAGGACACATTAGTCGTTTTTTTAAAAGAAATTTCCATTAGTGGAAAATTAAGCATGATTCTCTGTCAATGAAACTGACTGAGATAAAGAGCAAAGTGGTGTTGAATATTTTCTTTTTTGATATCCAAACTAGCCAGGGTTGCTTTTCAAAAGTAAAAATATATTCCAGGATCTGATAAAATTACCTGTCCATTCCCCACCAAAATGCCTCCTTGTCCTAAGGGGAATGTACACGAGACCGTTTTTCAGATAAGGGAAATGAGGAACATCAGATGTCAGGATTGTGTTAGAGTTAAGCGAATTGCCAGCAGTTACAAAGGAAGTTGTGGCAGACTTGGAAATACAATGTGGATCACTAAAGTGGTACAGTGCTAGATTAGCCATTTTACAACAGGACGCCTCATACAGATTGGTTCAAATCTCTGAATTTAGGTCAACAGGAACAATACTTACACGCCTTTGCTGAGAGCTTTGAAATCTGCCTATGTCATATCTATATGGGTCAGGTCCCCATCTGATATATATGGGCACAGCTCCATTGATATCAATGCTCTATGTCAATTTACACCACATGAAGAAGTGGCACATCATTTGTTGTGCCTTTTTAGAAAGGGCTTTCTGTTTTAGTTACATTGTGAGTCTACTGGTGAAAGAAGAATGTTCAGAGTTAGGGTGGTTATGCTGTGATGAAATATACATTACTTTGTACTGGATAAGAATAATTTATTTATTCACTGGTGTCATGACCTGACCCTTCCTGGGCACCCACCTTGTTCAACAATGGTGTGTCTGGGTCAGGAATAACAGCTGTTTTATCCCTCTAAGCTTCCTTGGAGGGCACTTGCTAGTAAATCTTGGATGATCCTGGCTGCTTTTCCTAACTATTTTGAGAGCCCTGCAGATCTTTTCAAAACCCACTGGTTTACTACGCCTCTGATGTCTGGTTTTGAAAAACAGATTTATTCAACAAGATTAAGCATAAATTCACTTACTACTTTCCTATAACAAAAAATTTCAAAGTTCCCTTCTCCACAACTGGCAGCGTAAGATTGATTATGTTACAAAATGTCGGGTCCACCTAGCTGAGAGCCAATGACAGCCAGACAGGGATAAGGAAAGGTTGCTTTATTCTGCAGAAGATAGGAGAGTTCTGCACCTTGGTACAAAAAACTCTATTCCATACAAAACCCGAGAATATTTTATACACATTCACAGACAGGCTTCGGTCATGTTAGCATTTGATTGGTGGCTAGCAAACCCTGCACTTCTGCAATCTGCTCAGCAAAAACCAGCTTAGGACCAGCTTCAGTTGCCTCAAGACTGATAAAAGAAGACAGTTCAAAAGTTCAGGCTACTGTGTTCATGAGGTGTCCAATTTCTCCTAATGGTTGCCAGGTATTATAAGGCTACTAGCTGTTAGGGGGTCGCTGCTGACTGTCACAATTACATCTTTAGCTCTTCATTTCCTTGCGCTTGGGTTACCAATGATCTGATGGGTAGACTTGTCACTCAATAACTCTAATTAGTTTAATTGTTTTTGGAGGGGGAGCAATAAAAACAATTGTGAACTTTATGCTATCTTTGCCTGCCTGGTTATCATGGAGAAATGACACATCTAATAAGACCTCAAGTCCTCACACTATTTCAACAGTCAGAGGGCAGATGCCTTTGATGAAGCCTATGGTTGCAGTGTGGTTAGCTTCACAAAATGTTTCCCTTTGTCACATCAGTTGAGGTGGATACTGTTGCCACAGCCTCCAATCCCACAATGTGCTGTCTCTTAACCGCTAACAGGATTCTCATATGTACATTAAAAAGGAGAGAGGACAGAACTGATGGTTTGGGGATTCCACATATAAGGGCCCTTGGGAACATGGAGCAGCTGCCTAAGATCTGTTTGAGGAACGAACCAAGCCAATATAGAGCTATCATGTCCTCTCCCAATAGGTCTTTTCTGTAGGTGAACAGCACCCTTTGACTGATGGTATCAAAGGCTGTATTTGCATATTAGTAGTATAAGCTTTGAAGTTTGGCCTGAGCCTATAACACAAGAAAATCATGCATCTGTACCTTTAAAGCCATTTCTATGACTTGTCTTCATTGACACCCCAGTCTTGAAGGATCCAGGATGCTGGTAGAGATTAGATGCTGTTGGAATATAGTCATCATTACTTTTCTGATAAACTTGTCTACAAATGGAAGTGAGAGATGCAGGCTTCCTCAACAGCCTGGGAAATTATCAGCCAAACAAATTTAGTCTTTAGTCCTTCATTCTGGGTTCCATTTATTGTCCAAATGGACACAAACAGAAAACAAAACTTCCAGCTGGAGTTTCTTGCCAAGCCACATCTCCCAGAGCATATTGTCTGGAGTCTTCCTTCCTCAGGGACCACTATAGGAAACTCTTCTTTCCTGCAGCTTTTCTCCGCAGTCCCCCCTCAACTAAGCCACTTGCTGGCTTTTATAATTACTTACTCCTTGTCCACCTGGGTCTGATAATTGACCAGGACTGGTTGGCCCCCGGCCACTTGCTCTTAAGGGGCAGGCCACCCTGTTACAGGGAAGTTGATGACAAGGCTGTTTATAAGAAAATTAGCATCCAAGCACTGGTCAGACTAATCCATGAATCAAGGATGTCTGCAGACTGCCTTCTCAGGTGGAGGCATCAGTCCATTTAGAGGTCCCTGTTATTCCTTCCTGAAATTCACCAGCCATAAGTGGCCTACATGACCCCTAGACATTTCAGTGCCTCTGCTTGTATGATTATCCTAAAGCTTGTGAACAAGAGCGGATCAGTCTTGCTCTGTGTTCTAGCTTTGTACCCTCTAACACAAACAGATTGTCTCATATACTGTTAACCTTGTCTAGTGAGGTAGGCTGAGAGGTCTTCAGAACAGACGGTGTTTTGTTCCAAGATTTGGTTAAGTTATTTAACCAGCTGACCCTTGTCAGCTGTCTGAATGTACAACTCTCAAGTTTTATGGCTTTTGTCCAGCAATGAAGCAAAAATTTGAAAACCCCATAGCAGATATCCAGAGTGAACAGATCGTTCACATCTGGCATAAGAGGGCATAAACCCTGCTTATTTGCTTAGTTTTTTCCCCATGTAATTCCATCCCAGGACCAAAATTTGAGACACTCCTGACCTACCTATGCATTGTTTTTCATGTGATATTATTATAGGTATGTTTTGCACTTCTCCAAAACAGAAAGCATGAATTGGCAAAGCCTGAATACAATGTGTAAGCTAGACAAGTTTTGTGCATTGCCATGTAATATGTAGTTGATCACAAAGGTATGGACAGATTACAACATCATTCATCTTTGCATTCCACTGACACCTAAAGACTGAATACCATGTGAGGGTATAAGGACTGAGGCAAGATAATGGTGATATGTTCAAAGATTAAAACTTCACCCATACAAATACTGATAACTGTTGTGAACTCTGATGGTAATTCTTAATAACTCCCACTGAATATCTGCATAGTAGCTTAAGAATTAAAGATTTTCTTCTTCTGGCGCATGAGATGTGGAATATAGCTGCATCACACGCATGTGTACAAGCAGACCTTGATCAAAGTGTGTTAATATCTGTAAGACTAGCAATGATTCATTAGCTTCTTAAAAGCTTTATCATACTCTGCTACCCAAGTCCAGTTCTTCTTCTTGAAGATCCAGAAGAAGGTTTAGTTCTGTAGTGAAATTCAGTGTACAATTCCAAAACACCACACACACTTTCCCAGCTTTTGCCAGTTTCTGGAAACAAACTTGTAAAATTTCCCCTGGTTTTTTGCACACCTCTGCATTTCCAGGTTCTGGGTTGAAGCAGAAGCATTTAAATACCATAAGAAAGTCTGTTTTCATTGTGTTTCTGGACCGTTTGCTGCAGAATCAAGTTGTACTCAAAGCAGCCAGGAGCTCACTTCCAGATTCAGTTTTGTAGGGAACACTGTTTTAGGCCCCAATTCCCCATGCATCCTCAGAGCCAATATTGCCCTCTCTCCCATCTCTCACTCTTGTGTCTTGGGCACATAAGTCCCTTAGCTCCGCTTACTTATATAATATCTTAAAGGATGCAGTCAGTGGCGTTCAAGCCCTCTTCCTGTCACAGATTAAAAGTCTGGTATCTTAGGTCCCTCCAAGGCTACAATTACCTGTTGAGCCCCATTAAGAATCTGATAAACTCCCCTTCCAAATGAGATAAAGTTCCCATTTCTAGCAACTATCAAACATTAAAGCTGCAACATTTTTAGAGGTCAAGAAACTATCACTGGCCCAGGGACTGAATCTTGCCTGGACTGGTGATTTGGAGGAAACTTCACATTCTGGGGCAATGAAGATGACATTGCTGTGGCTCTTTGATTTCTGCTAAGAAAAGGCATCTGTCTGAAACTGCCCAAGTGTCTGATGTGCTAGAATAAGTCCTGGGGAAATGGTTTTGTGGGAAGAGGACAGATGAGGTGGTCACAGATTCATGATAAATGCTTTTTTAAATGGCTCCATAATTTATCACATACAACAAATCCACATGTGTATGTTACCTGCAAATTTTGAGCCTGGGGACTGGATGTTTTAGTGATTTACTTATTTTATTCCTCATGGTCCTAGAAGAAGGGCAAGAATTATTTAAAGGGAAAAATGATATATCTATAAGCTTGAATTCATCATAAATGGTCAGGGGAAACTGGCAAGATAGAAAATCAACCATTTTCTTCCAGGCCATGAATCTGAAATGACTGGAAAGGCAAAATTCTGTGGCTGGTATTTTGCCAACATCAAAACAAGGCTGCTTGAACCCATCTCATTTTGTTACCTTATCCTCATCCAGCCCTCTCATTGTCTGTTTTGTCTATCTGTTGTGATCTGTTTGACACCTACTTCCTAAAATCTCTGGCCCAGAGGCTGTCTCTCACCATATATGTTCAGTGCCTAACTCAACAGGGTTTAGACCAGGGTCCCTAGATGCCATCTTAATAAAAATTATAATCTCTAATTTTAACCTTATGATTCCCTTTTATTTTTTTCTGAATTGGGAATCTGAACATTTCCAAATGTCTCTTTACCACAGGATACCAGGCTCTGTGGTAAAGAATGGTATCTGACTCAGACTATTAGGGCATTGTGACCTCCTGCTCTGATTCAAGGGAGGAATGAGCTTGTTTTACTGATCAAACCACACTTTCTCTTCCGCTGTCCCCTAACATTCAGTGCTTTGGAAAGATCTCATTAGGTACCAACTGAATGAAATATCTTTAAATCCTCAGTGTTTTAAAATGAAATAGATGATTGAACCTAGCTCCCTGATACTGTGCAATCTGAAGACATTATCCCAAGCCTTGAGAATTCTTCAAACTATCGAAGGTAGAATTGTCCTGTGAACCTGTGCTGGACCCAGCATTGGGCATGCATTAAGCTACACTGGAGCATGTAAAACTAGAACAGGACATGAGCCTTAACAGATGAATCCTTGAGGGGCAAGCCCACATTTCTCATCTAACCTTACAGGGGTTTTTCGGACATACAACTTGCATCTCCTGCAAAGCAGCTCCTTGCGGTTCCAGTTACGTCCAGAGGGACCCTTCCCAATTAACTGCAATCATTACTGAAAATATTTTAAGAGGACTAAATGGGTTTGCATCTTTTTAAAAGAAAAAAATAACCTGCTGCCAAATTGTGATTTTAACTGAGATTGGCATCAGCAGACATTTCCACATCAGCCTGTAGCACATCTGGTCCAGACCAAACAAATAGAAGATTTATTCTGTCAGTGAGATCATTTAGCATTCCTTTTTATGCTTCAGAAAGAGCCTGTACCTGTCAGTCACCAAAGCACTAGGCTTTTGGTGGCTGGGGTCTGTTGCTCTTTCTGACTAGCCTTGATCTGAGACTTCTAAGAAGGCTTGTGTTCACCCACTCCACCTGGGAGACCAGTACCCATGCCAAGTTCATTTCCATAGTCTTATAAAAATCTCCTGGAGGATTTCAACCATCTGCTCATAAGTAAAGAAACATTGTCTTGAGATATAACAATAATATAAAGGGCAACCAAAGCTTCCTTGCAAATAAAACTGAGCTAATACATTATTTTGTTTAAATAGTTTTATACAATTCAAACAGAAAATGAATGGAGCTAAACAGTCTCACAATAAATCTCAAGTATGAAGGGTTTTCTCCTAACACGCACAGGGTTCTTTATTTTTATTTTTTTCCAAGAGTGTCATTTTTTTCCCTGAGATCCAGAAGCTAACTCCTGAACGGGAGTGTTTGTGGAAATAGGTTAGTGATACTCTTGAACTAATAATAATAATAATAAACCCCTTGCATTTCCCAAGCACCTTTCATCTAAAGATTACAAATATTAGCTAACAGTCTCACAGCTCCCTCACACACTTGTGAGATATATCAGAGATATGAATGATAAAATCACCCCACCCAGAATAGAAAAAAGAACCAATTCCAACCTGGAATGTGGCAGCTGTTAAAGAGCACTCAACAATACAACAGTACAACAATACCCAAACACAGCAGTTTGGACAGGACGTGAAAGTAGTCGAAAGTGCAAGGGGCACTAAGGCATGCAGAATGTAATTATCTGTATTGCAATTTGAGCAAGAAACCAGAGTTAACTCCCTTATTTATACTAGCAAAGCCAGGCAATTTTTTGTGGTCAGAATCAGTCAAACCTTGATTGTACATCTCAAGTAAATGAGGATGTCACAAGGTAGTTGGTCCCTGTGAGTAGACCAGGCTCAGCTTCACTGTGTCAGAGCAGATGGACCCAATTGAGCCAATTAAGGGAGCATGGCTACCCCTGGGGCTGTAAAGGCCTGCCAGAGGGCAGGAAGAGGGAGAGTGATTGGGGGAGGCTGTGCCTGGAGAGAGCAGCCAAGTAGAGCTAACTTTTCTGGGGGGTGGGAGGCCTGAAGTAAGGGCCCAGGTGCCCAGGCAGGTAGCCCAGGGGCCAGTGTTTCAGACAGAGAAGGAGAAAGTAGTTGGCTGAGAAGGGTGATCAGACAAACTTTGCTTTGCTTGGGTTTGAAAGATAAACCTAATTAAACAAGACTGGGTGGGGTCTGTGTTTGGAAGCTGGGCAGAAGCCCTGTCCTGTAATGTAGGACGGAGAACACAGGCATTTCAATAGACCCTCGTTTAAGGGAAGAGTGAGGTGCGTCCTTGGTGCCCAGTAAAGAGAAAGTCAAACCTCTAATATTAATTGATTGCTCCTAGTTTGGGAGCTAATAGGGCAGCACAGCAGATGGCCCCAATACATCAGCAAGAAGAACAGCTGAAGCAGACTCAGGCTGTACTCATGCAAATGATGGAGAACCAACAGAAGCATCAGAAGGCACAATTTGCCACACAGAGGTGGCAAGAAGCCCACTTTCAACAGGAAAACTGCTCATATAAATGGTGCCCCAAGGGATGCCCGGCAACACGGTGGATGATGGAACTCTGGGCCAGCTGGACACACACGTGGTGAAGCTGGGACTAGAAGATGACTCTCAGGCCTTCCTTTGAACACTTTAGAGTGGCGAGGACAGTGAGCTAATGGGTATTGAGATGGGTGGCCCGCACAGCAATGGCAGCTGTGACTGGCCACCCATGTCACAAGTGTGTGGGGGAGCTGAGAGACTGCAAGGCACAGGCAGCTTACCAGGCAATAAGTCATGAACAGGCAAGCTCCTATCTGACAGTGAAGGCAGCCATTCTTAGCCAATCAGGACTAACTCCAGAGGCATACAGACAATGAATTTGAGTAGAGCCATTTCCTCAAGGGCCACAAACATGGAAAGGATCCCAGAAATTACAGGACCTTGAGGCTTGGTGGCTCTGCTCTGAGACCAGCTTTGAGAGAATCCTAGACAAAATTTTCTTGAAGCAGATCTTAAAGAACATAAGAAAGGCCATATTGGGTCAGACCAAAGATCCATCTAGCCGAGTATCCTGTCTTCCAACAGTAGCCAATGCCAAGTGCTCCAGAAGGAATTAATAGAACATATGATCCATCCCCTGTCGCCCATTCCCAACTTCTGGCAAACAGATGCTAGGGACGCCATCCCTGCCCATGCTGGCTAATAGCCATTGACGGATCTATCCTCCATGAACCTATCTAGTTCTTTTTTGAACCTTGTTATAGTCTTGGCCTTCACAACATCCTCTGGTAAGGAGTTCCACAGATTAACTATGCGTTATGTGAAAAAATACTTCCTTTTGTTTGTTTTAAACCCCCTGTCTATTCATTTCATTTGGTGACCCCTAGTTCTTGTGTTGTGAGAAGGAGTAAAATAACAATTCCTTATTTAGGTTCAACACGTGGGAGCCCAGAGCTAGGTAAGGTGCCTTCAGACAGCCTCAAAAGAAACTGAGCAGAGGCCTTCTTTGAGGTTGAGGGAGAAAAGCAGCCAGGACGATATGGCAAATTGAGGGGATCCTAATGGATTGACCCAGGGAAGATATCCAGTGGGAAAGACCTTAAGTGACCAAACTGTAGGGTACAGACAAGAGCTACCAGAGACCTGGGTAGCCCCACATCTTAATTAAAACACTTGTGGAGGAGTTTGAGGGCCCCCTGTGATGTCTCTCAGGTGTGGCCAACCTGGGCATATTAAACAAGAATGTCCAGTCATGGAGTATGATTCTCTGGGCTGTTACTACAGCCAGACCAGGGGACAGGGCTCCACTCAGAAAGTTATGGGAGCTCAGCCGTACATGGTACCAGTTAGGTTGGGAGGAGCAATGGTTGAGGGACTTATAGACTCAGTTTATTGGTGTACCCTTATCCAGAACAGTGAAGTGAGGGTAAACAATGTAGACCCATGTCTCCTTGTACACATCTTGTGTGTCTATAGTGAGACCATGTCTACTGCTTAGCAGAAGTTGAGCTGAAAATTCAGGGCCAGAGAGCTCAGCTATGCATCGAGGGGGTCAAGGATCTGTGTTGACCAATAATTGGGGAAAGACTGAGGAAATAGAACAGTCCAGGACAAGGATGGTTCAGAGTCAACTGGAAAAGGAAGTAAGGGGGCTCAAGCTGTAGTAAGGATGGCAAAGGGGGGTAGAGAGGGAGCTCACGACCATCCCAATGGATTGCAGGAACAGTTCAAAAGATGCCAACAAGTGTAGGAGGAAATAAGCACCTCATAGGAAAAGATTATTAAGCAGTTAGTAGGTTTGGAACAAGAATTAGCCTGGGTTCAGGGGAAAGCTGACAAAGAGAAACAGTAATGCTTAATCCTAGAGAAAGATCTGCATCTCCAGATCAAGAGAAGAACCAGGGAATGGAGCTAGATGGGAACACAAGCAGAGTCGCACACCCAACAGGGAACCATGGATACCCAGAATGAGCCTCTTATTAAACAAGGTAGTGCTGGGACTCAGAAAAAGCGGCACCAGCAAGTAGAGACCCAGATAAAGGGCCAGGGTGGAAAGAGGGTTCTAGTACAAGAAGGGAGACAGGGAATATTTGTTTTATGGTTCTCGTCCTAAGGGTTAGGGAGCTCAGAGAACAAGTAGAAGTGGCAGAACGTGAGTTAAAGGACCATACGCACGAGAGAGCAACTGGTGACAAACCTTCAGTTCACTCAGCAAGAAAGAGGACACTTAATGCTATGGTACATGAATTTGAGGCTGAGTTATAAACTGCATGCAGAGACCTCAAAGTCCAGGCAGAGAAGATGGCTTATGACTGCAGAGGTGTTAACAGGCCACTCTACTTTGAATGGTCTCTTACAATATGTGCTAACAACTACTTATGCTAAACAATCTGTTCTACCTTGCATTTAGCTGTGACACTCGTAGTATTCTTTCCAGACCTGAAGAAGAGCTCTGTGTGACTTGAAATCTTGATTCTCCCACCAGAATTTGGTCCAATAAAAGATATTACCTCCCCCAGTTTGTCTCATTACAACACTAACAGAAGACACTATATAGAAAATAGGAGTACTGATCGAAACATCTTTTGAGTAGCAGCTGGCCTTAGTGATTTTAAAAATAAAACAAAATATAAAATCCATATGTCATATGTCAATGACATGTCATGTCATATTATGAAATGTCAGTAGTCATCATTAGAGAGACAAGGTGGGTGAGGTAATGTCTTTTATTGGACCAACAACCTACTCATCTTGTCTCTCTAATATCCTGGGAGTAACATGGCTAAAACAATACTGCATGCAGTGGTTGATAAACAAGCTTTGAGATGTCACATGTCGTATTATGCATTAGTACTATAGATGAACCAAGAAATAACGTCAGAATAATAAAAATGTAAAAAACTAACTACATTTTAAAATAAATTTTCATTTTGAAATTATATTTTCCAAAATGAACAATTTTCAGAATTGCCATTTCAAGTGCAATTTCAAAAATATTTATTTTTGTTCATATAAAAAACAAAAATATTTCAAAATGTCAGTTTCCAAGAACATGAAAATGTTCAGTTTCCACATGTTGAATTTACTCCAGGATGAGGGTCTGATATGTAGTTTCCACATCCCAAATTCCACTTTCTATCTTAACACCATTTCATGGGGTTGGATTCTGCTGATTCAACTGCCTTCATGCTCCCTGTGGGACATATCCAAAGCCCATTCAAGTAAAATGTTAATATTTTCATTGACTTTAATTGGTTTTCAGTCAGGCCTTTTCTTTCTTTCCTCCATAAGAGACCAAAGCTTTTTTGATGACATGACATTGTCTGTTACAGCTATCCTCCTATTCCATTTTGTCTCTTACAGATGTCCCCATACTCCATTTTGTTTTTTGTTCTCCTGTGGCCTCCCCTCCCTGGCTGTTAAGTTGTTTAGCAGGGCCCCTTAAAGTTGTTTACCAAGAGCCATTGCCCTTTTCAAAGGGATGGCCAATTGTGCTAAGTGGGACCACTGCCCTGTTCAAAGGGTTAGTCCTGTTATCACCTTGTTAAACCTGGGCTCGGTGTAGGGTGGACAATGTCCAGTTGCAAGGCCTATTGTGTTTTTAAGGTCCTGGGCATGAGTCATAG